>NC_057720.1:23293993-23295352 GCF_004010195.1 Chiloscyllium plagiosum | reverse complement strand
GTTGTGGTATGTCCTCGTTCCGTGGTCTTTCTCTTAGGCATCTGTTGATGAAGTTGCGCGGGTATCCGTTTTTGGCGAATACCTTGTATAGGTGTTCCTCCTCTTCTTTTTGCAGTTCTGGTGTACTGCAGTGTGTTGTGGCCCTTTTGAATAGTGTCCTTTTGAAATGTTTGCAACAAAAACTTCCAGCTCGGCGAACAGAACCACAGCAACGAGCACCCGAGCTACAAATCTTTGCACAAACTTTGAATATCCCTCTAAACCTTTCCTATTCATATACCCATACAGATGCATTTTAAAATGTTGTAAATATACCAGCCTCCACCACTTCCTCTGGCAGCTCATTCTATACACGCATCACCTCTGTGTGAAGACATTGTCCCTTACGTCACCTTAAACCTATGTCATTTAGTTTTGGATTCCCTCGCCTCAGAGAAAGGACATTGTCTATTCATCCTATCCATGCCCCTCACAGACAATAGACAATAGGTGCAGGAGTAGGCCATTTTGCCCTTCGAACTTGCACCACCATTCAATATGATCATGGCTGATCATCCTTAATCAGTATCCTGTTCCTGCCTTATTTCCATAACCCTTGAGTGCTCTATCCAACTCTTTTTTAAATGAATCTGGAGACTGGGCCTCCACTGCCCTCTGGGGCAGAGCATTCCACACAGCCACCACTCTCTGGGTGAAGAAGTTTCTCCTCATCTCAGTCCTAAATGGTCTACCCCGTATTTTTAAGCTATGTCCTCTGGTTCGGCACTCACCCATCATACATGTTTCCTGCCTCCAGAGTGCCCAATCCTTTTTTAATCTTATATGTCTCAATCATATCCCCTCTCAATCTTCTAAACTCAAGGGTATACAAGCCCAGTCACTCCAGTCTTTCCGCCATTCCAGGAATTGACCTCGTGAACCTACACTGCACTCCCTCAATAGCCAGAATGTCTTTCCTCAAATTTGCACACACTACTCCAGGTGTGGTCTCACCAGGGCCCTGAACAGCTGCAGAAGAACCTCTTTGCTTCTATACTCAAACCCTCTTGTTATGAAGGCCAGCCTTCTTCACTACCTGCTGTACCTGCATGCTTATCTTCATTGACTGGTGTACAAGAACACCCAGATCTCACTGTACTGCCCTTTTACCTAAATTGATTCCATTTAGGTAGTAATCTGCCTTCCTGTTCTTGCCACCAAAGTGGATAACCATACATTTATCCACATTAAACTGCATCTGCCATGCATCTGACCACTCACCTAGCTTGTCCAGGTCACCCTGTAATCTCCTAACATCCTCATCACATTTCACCCTGCCACCCAGCTTAGTATCATCAGCAAATTTGCTAATGTTATTAA
>NC_057720.1:23245333-23292060 GCF_004010195.1 Chiloscyllium plagiosum | reverse complement strand
CAGCTGTTCTAAGAATCCATCTCTGAGGCACTCCACAAAGTCTCTTTCTTGAGTTCTTTGCGACAGGCCAATTCAGCTCCTGATTTAACTTACATCCGACTTCCAGACTACTGTTTGGGGGCCTGTAGATAACTCCTCAGAGGGTCTTTTTACCCTTAGTATTTCTCAGCTCTATCCACACTGACTCTACATCCCCTGATTCTAGGTCCCCCTGTGCAAGGGAGTGAATATCATCCCTTACCAACTTGGCCACCCCAGCCCCTCTGCCCATCAGTCTGTCCTTACGATAGCACGTGTAGCCTTGAATATTCATTTCCCAGGCCCTGTCCACTTGAAGCCACGTCTCAGTTATCCCCACAATATTGTATCTGCCAATTTCCAAAAGAGCCTCAAGCTCATCGATCTTATTTTTAATGCTTCGTGCATTCATGTATTGTATTTTTAATTTGTTACTGCCCTCACCCTTCCCATCAACTCCTATTTCACTCAAACATGATTTTATAAACTTCTAAGGTCACCCTCTGGTGCTCCAGGGAAAATAGCCCAGTCTATTCAGCCTCAAATGAGATTGAGAAAACCTAAGGCAACACTTCCCATAATTTCTTCCATAAAGCAGACGTGCAAAATCTGCACAGCAGAGCATATCCCTTCAACCTGCTACAGCTAACTGGCTGCACACTAACCAAAGAAACAGACAAATTTTACAGCTCTTTCATAAATTCCTATACAGCATAGCACAGCAAACACTTTAGCCACAAAGTAAAATTGGAACAGTTATGGAAAGATAGTCACATATCAATCATGATAAAATCCAAACACTGTGGGTTAAAGGCCCACTTTAAGGACAGGAGCATGGAATTGCCAACCAATCTAGTGTTATATTAACGTCTATTTTTTTTCTCAGATGGACTAAAAGACCCTGTGCCTTTTGAAGAGTAACACAGCTATCCTGGCCAATCATTATCCCTCACCCAGCGAACAAATCAGATTACCTGGTCACTTCTCTTCATGCCATCATTGAAACCTTGCTGAGTACAAGCTGACTGTTATAGTTCCTACATTTCAAAGTAACTACACTTTATAAATACAGGGTTAGGTATAAAGCACTTTGGGACATCCTCAGGTCATGAAAGACACTACAGAAATCCAAGTATTCCATTTTCATTTAAAAAGTTGCATTCAGATATAACCAAAAGAAAACACAAAAAAAAAAATCGAGGCAATGTTGTATTTATACATAATACTTGCTGAAAATATAGACATTATGGTATTAATGATTTCTTTTGATTTGAATGCTTGTTAGCATTCCAACACTATTTGGAGAAGTCGCCCAAGACTTAGGACGAATTGAATAGGAGAACAGCTGTCATATTAAGTCTAAGTTACTTAAATTCCATTTAAAACCATGAGCACAGGGAGTGGGATATACTGATGGAGGCAGGATGCCACATTTGCAGCAATCACAGTAACTGTTAGAGGTGGACAGAACTGCTCATCCAGTTCTGCACTGCATTTAAATATTATAACAATTCAATATAACAAGCAGTGAAAGCCCCAGCATACACTAACTTTCAAGCACTAAACAAATGGATTCCTGAAATTAGATACAAGAACATTTAAACAATGCTTTCAGGTAAACAGTCCCTCTGACTAGAGTTCTGCAAATCAGTTAACAAAGCGAATCAGGACAAAGACACAAAGATCAACCTATAAAATCAAGAATCTCTCAAAACTGTTTCAACTATTTATATCAATGCTATCAATAACCTCCACTGCAATGGTCTCAACCGCTCAATCGCCTGCTCTTTGTGAACAATTTGGAAACTGACCAATATATGTTTCTTCTTAAATCTTCACTTTTTGTATACATCTTTTATTTCTAATCTATGTGCATGTGTGATGTGTTACTAACTCTTTGCACATTAAATAAGTAACGAACTCGTTATGTTAATTTAAGAAAGCTTGGTTAAATTGCTCCTTGGAAAGCACACGTTCAATTTACATCTGGGAGAAAAATATCCAAAAAGGGAAGGGATCCTTTAAATAAATGTTTTTACAAGCAGCTGAGGTAGGGGATGTGAAGAAGAAAGGGGCCCAGTCCATTCCTCCTCACCTAGGTGAACAATTTGCAGTGTTTCCGCAAGAACCATAATGAATTGGTGAACTTCACCCAGGTTTTGGTCAAAACACGATTGAGCACTGAGTCTGCAATGGGGGACTGAGTGGAAACTCTCAAGTGGAACAGTCCTGGGATTAGTGCTGAAGCGACATTAAGTGAATAGGTAAAATTCGTAGCTCAATTCGTAGTACTTCAGGCTTCAAAATGGCTGTGGACATAACCATTGGTTGTTGTTCAAAAATCCCTCAGCATCTGCTCTCAATTTGAAATCACACCAATTTTCAAACATTAAAATTGGGTCACAAGGGGGAATGTTTGGCAAGTAGTTCCATAGTCACTCACAAGAGTTCAACATTTTATTTGATTAAGAATCCTAATGCATTATCAATTGATTGTTAGTGCTGAAGACTTGAGTTCCACAAACTTGCCACACAACTAGCCAAACTGTTCCAGTACAACTACAACATTGGCATCTACCAGACAATGTCAAAGAGGCACTATACTCAAAAAAGCAGGACAGATCCAACCTGACCAATTACATCATCAGTCTATTCTCAATCACCAGTAGAGTGATGGAAGGTGTCATCAGTGCGATCAAGCAGTGCCTGCTTAGCAGCAACCTGCTCAGTGATGCCCAGTTTAATTTCTGCCAGGGCTGCTCAGTTCCTGACCACATTACAGCCTTGATTCAAACACGGATAAAAAAAAAAGTTGAATTCCAGGTGAGGGGAGAGTGACAGCTCTTGGCATCAAGGTTATATTCGACTGAGTGTAGTACACAGGACTACAAAACTGGAATCAGAGAGATTCCAACCAATCTCCACTGGGTGGAATCATAACTGGCACACAGGAAGATGGCTGTGGTTGTGGTTGTAGAAGGCCCGTCATCTCAGCTTCAGTACACCTCTGCAGGAGTTCCTCAGGGTAATGTCCCAGGCCCAAACATCTTCCTTCCACCGTAAGCTCAAAAGTAGGGAAGTTTGATGATGATCACACAATGTTCAGCACCATTTGCAACTCAAGTACTGGAGCAGTCCATGTTCGAATGCAACAAGACCTGGATGATATCCAAACTTAAACTGACAAATGGCAAATAACATTCACACCACATAATAAATACCATGCAAGAACCATCTCCAATAAAAGACAATCTGACCAATGATTCTTGACAATCAATGGCATTACCAACACTGAATTTGCCACTAATAGCATCCTGGGGTTTACCATTGACAAAGAACTCATTTGGACTCACCATATAAATAGTGGAAAGAAGAGCAGACTGGATGCAAGGAATACTGCAAAAAGCAACTCAACACCTCATTCCACAAAGCCAGTCTACCATCTACTAGGCAAACGTTAGGAGTATGATGGAACACTCCTGGATGAATACAGCTCCAGTAACACTCAAGCAGCTTGACAACGTCCAGGAAAAAGCAGCCTGCTTGACTGGCAGCACATCAATGAGCATCCACTCCCTTCACCACTGGGGCTCAGTAGCAACAGTGAGTTCTATTAACAAGATGCACTGCAGAAATTCACCAAAGATCCTCAGACAGCACCTTCCAAACCTATAACCATTACCTTGAAGGTCAACTGCAGCAGATACATAGGAACACCACCACCTGCAAATTCCCCTCCAAAACACTGACCCACCAAAACAGTTGAAATATATCACCATTCCTTTTTAATGTTACAGGGTCAAAATCCTGGAGTTCCTTCATTGAACATAAAGTACAGCACACAACAGGCCCTTTAATCCTCGGCACAACATCATGGGCCAATCATAATCCAAAATAAATAACCTAACCTACGCACCTCTCAATTCACTGCTGTCAATGTGCATGTCCAGCAGTTGCTTAAATGTCCCCAATGACTCTGCTTCCACCACCAATGCTGGCAACGCATTCCATGCATTCATAACTCTCTGTGTAAAGAACCTACCTCTGACATTTCCTTGATACCTTCCTCTTAACACCTTAAAACAATGACCTCTCGTGCAAGTCAATCCTGCCCTAGGGAAGAGTCTCTGGCTACTGACCCCATCCATGCCTCTCATTATCATGTTTACCTCAATCAGGTCACTTCTGTTCCTCCTTCACTGCAAAGACAAAAGTCTGAGCTTAGTCAACCACTCTTCGTAAGGCAAGCCCTCCAATCCAGGCAGCATCCTGGTAAACCTCCTTTGCACCCTCTCCAAAGCCTCCGCATCTTTCCTATAAGGTGACCAGAACTGGACACAACATTTCAATTTTGGTCTCACTAGGGTTTTGTACAGCTGCAGCAAAACCTCGCAGCTCTTAAACTCAATCCCCCTGTTAATGAAAGCCAAAACACCATATGCTTTCTTAAAAATCCTATCCACTTGGGTAGCAACTTTGAGGAATCTATGTACTTGAACACCAAGATCCCATTGTTCCTCCACACTACCAAGAATCCTGTCTTTCATCCTATATTCAGCATTCAAGTACGACCTTCCAAAATTCATCACTTTGCATTTATCCAGGTTGAACTCCATCTGCCATTTCTTAGCCCAGCTCTGCATCCTGTCCATATCACGTTGCAGCCTGCAATAGCCCTCAATACTAATCAATGGCACCTCCAACCATTGTGTCATCGGCAAACTTACTAACCCACCCCTCAACCTCCTCATCCAAGTCATTTATAAAAACTACAAGAAGCTCCTCTGTTCTCGTCATCCAAGGCTCTTCAATCTTACCCCTTCTTGCCTGTCTTAGAGGAACAAATTCATGCATCACTCACAACAACTGTTTCTTAAACAGTCTCCATATGTCTGTTGTGCCCTCTCTGTGGAACAATTGCTCCCAATCTGTATTTCCCAAATCCTGTCTGATAGCATCATAATTTCCTTTTGCAAAAAGGAAGTATCTTCCCATGGTAACTGCTCCTTTCCCTCTCCATGGCTATTATCATATTGAATGGTGATACAGGCTCGAAGGGCAGAATGGCCTACTTCTGCACCTATTGTCGAAATGTGAGGCAGTTGTGGTCACTGTCACCAAAGTGTTCTCCCACCGTGAGATCTGACACCTGTCCTGGCTCATTGCCCAGCACCAAATCCAAAATGGCCTCTCCCCTCGTCGGCCTGTCTACATAGTGAGTAAGGAAACCCTTCTGAACACATGACAAAAAGGACTCCGTCCAAACCATCTGCACTAAGGAAGTTCCAGTCAATATTGGGAAAGTTGAAGTCACCCATAATAACAACCCTGCTACATCTACATTTTTCCAAAATCTGCCAGCCTATGAGTTCTTCAATCTCCCTACTGCTATTAAGGGGTCTGTCGAAATGAGGTGGCTGCTCTCTTGCTATTCCTAACTTCCACCCATACTGACTCAATAGACAAACCTTCCTTGACAACCTTCATTTCTGTAGCTGTGATGCATTCTCTGATTAGCAATGCTCTTTTCCCCCCCCTCCCTGTTCTTTTTAACTGTTCTAAACTCTGGAACATCTAGCAACCACTCCTGCCCCTGTGAAACTCATCTCAGTTATGGCCACATCATCATAGTCCTTAGCAATATCGTGGGATTACGTACAGCACATGGACTGCAGTGATTCAAGGAGGCAGCTCATCATCACCTTTTCAAGGGCGGCTAGGGAAGGGCAATAAATGCTAGCCAGCCAGCGACGCCGACTTCCCACAAATGAAAACAAAAAGATTGCAACTTAGCTTATACAGGGATCAGCAATTGCTACTGAAGAAACAAACAGGGCAGAAGAACTACCTTCCATAATTATCTGTGCATAAAAAGTGAAGATAATCTCCTTTGCAATTAACTGCAAAACAGATCCCAAATGGATTAGAGTATTAAAAGTCTGCTGCATATTGAATCAAATGAATGCAGCATTTTCTTTTTCTTCTCCCTCAATTCCAAGCATTATTACATATTGGATTTTACATTTAATGAGTTGCTGTTACAATAATGCTCTTTTATGCTTTGTTGTAAAATAATTCTACCCGCACAATTGCTTAAGTGCACAAAATTCATAATCTAATTTTAGGGTTCGGATGATACTAAAACAGAAAAGCAAAATTCAACTACTCTCAAATAAAAACAGAATGTTTAGTTCAACACTGTTATCTTGTGGTTTTGCTTCACATTTCTCAGGTTTAACTTACAAATGAGATTTTAAGTTTGTTTGCACGATAAGTTTTTCCACACTACACATTTCCCAAACTTAAAGTAAAGTAATCAGTGGCAATGTTCTACTTGATAGCAAATGTAATTCCTTCACTCAAAAAAAAGGGTCGCAAAAAGCCGGAAACCACATGCCAGTTAGCTTAAAATCTGTCAAAGGGAAAACATTAAAAAAATTGAAGGGAATCAGACAGAGCCAATCTGTTTTATAGAACAGTACAGCATAGAGGGCCGAAGGTCCTGTACTATGTTGTGTCGACCTTTTATCCTACTCTAAGATTAGACTAATCTCCATACTCGTTTTTGTGCAAGGGAATCATATTTAATAAATTTACTGGAGTTCTTTGAAGTAGTAACATGTACTGTGGATGCACTCAGAATTCCAGAAAGTAACTGGAAAGTGAAGGCTCATGGCGTAGGGATAAACATCTTTGTGTGGAGAGAAGAGTGGGAAAGTAACAGGGTACTGTGTCAGCATAAATGTTCTTTTTTCAAAGGCAAAATGATATGCATGGCGTACCACAGGGTTCAGTGCTGGACCTCAACTTCTTACAATTTACATAAATGACTTGGATGAAAGGACTAAGATATGGTTGCTAAGGTTGCTGACAACAAAAAAGATGGGATAAAAGCTGTGAAGAGGATCCTATTAAGGAGGCAGGTAGACAAAGGTCTGACAAAACTCCTTGCTTGTTCCTATTCGATGGCACAGTGGCTCAGTTGTTAGCACTGCTGCCTCACAGCATCAAGGAACAGGGTTCAAGTCCACCCTCAGGCTACTGCGTGGAGTTTGCACATTCTACTTGTGCCTGTGTGGGTTTCCTCCTGGTGCTCTGGTTTCTTCATTGTTCAAAGGTGTGTAGGTTAGGTGGACAGGCTATGCTAAATTGCCCTTGGTGTAAAGGGATGTGCAGGCTAAGTGGAAATGGTTTCCTGCTTTTTGTGACCCTTTTTTTGAGTGAAGGAATTACATTTGCTATCAAGTAGAACATTGCCACTGATTACTTTACTTTAAGTTTGGGAAATGTGTAGTGTGGAAAAACTTATCGTGCAAACAAACTTAAAATCTCATTTGTAAGTTAAACCTGAGAAATGTGAAGCAAAACCACAAGATAACAGTGTTGAACTAAACATTCTGTTTTTATTTGAGAGTAGTTGAATTTTGCTTTTCTGTTTTAGTATCATCCGAGCCCTAGAATTTTGTGCACTTAAGCAATTGTGCGGGTAGCTATGGGAAATGCAGGGTAACAGGATAGGATAGGGGGTGGATGCTTTTCAGAGGGTCAGTGTGGACTTGATGGGTCAAATGGCCTGCTTCCACATTGTCGGGATTCCAGGAAAAAAAACCCCAAAAAGTAGAGCACATTGTGAAATTGAAAATGTGTTGCTGGAAAAGCGCAGCAGGTCAGGCAGCATCCAAGGAGCAGGAGAATCCTGAAGAAGGGCTCATGCCCAAAATGTCGATTCTCCTGCTCCTTGGATGCTGCCTGACCTGCTGCGCTTTTCCAGCAACACATTTTCAGCTCTGATTTCCAGCATCTGCAGTCCTCACTTTCTCCTACATTGTGAAATTGTTCATTTTAGCAGAATGAATAAAAGTGAAGCATATTATCTTTGGTTATTCAGCACTCGATTGTGGGTAACACTTGCTGGGCCAACATTTATTGCCCATCTAAATGGTGAGAAATTGCTGACCTGGGATTATAAAAGGATCCAGGTGTCCTCAGATATGAATTGCAAACTGCTAGTATGCAGGTACAGCAAATAACAATGCAAGTTAATAGAATTCAATTTCTTATTGTAAAGGGAATTGAATATGAAAGCAGGGAGGTTATCCTTCAATTCTGCAGGGCACTAATGAGACCACATCTACAGTACTGTAGATTTTGCACGTTCTCCCCGTGTCTGCGTGGGTTTCCTCCGGGTGCTCCGGTTTCCTCCCACAGTCCAAAGATGTGCAAGTCAGGTGAATTGGCCATGCTAAATTGCCCGTAGTGTTAGGTAAAGGGGGTAAATGTAGGGGTATGGGTGGGTTACGCTTCGGCGGGTCGGTGTGGACTTGTTGGGCCGAAGGGCCTGTTTCCACACTGTAAGTAATCTAATCTAATCTAATCTAATCTAATCTACTGCTTAAAGAATTGGTTTCCTTACTAGAAGGAATTGTGCGCTTTGGAAGCAATTCAGAGATTGTTTCCACAATTATTGTCTGGAATGGGTGGGTTGTGTTATTAGGAAATTTGCTGGACAAGCTTAGCTTGTATCTATCAGAGTTTAGAAGAGTAATGGGCTGATTGAAACATTGAAGACCCTTAGGGGTCTTGGCAGGGTGGATGTGGAAAGGATGTTTCCTCTCGGGGCTAAAGAGCCAAGTTTAACAATAATGTACCCATTTAATACAGAAATGAGGCAAAACATATGCAGTTTTGATTCTTTGGAACTCTTCCTCAAAAGCAGAGGATTTTGAATATTTTTAAGGCAGAAAGGGGTAGATTCTTGGCAATCAAGGGGATGAAAGGAGATTGAAGCAGGTTGAAATGTGGAGTTGAGGTTACAATAAGATTAGCTTTGATCTTATTAAATTGTGGATCACACTTGGCAGACTAAGTGGCCTACTTTTGCACCTAACTTATTTTCATAAGTTAACATTGTTAACAGCTAACCCGAGAATGACCATTGTTAACAGCTAACCCGAGAATGTAACTTTTAAAAAAAAAGGGTTTTGTGATTTATACATGAAAGAAGTGAAACTATCACTGTATTCTAACAGATGAAAGGCTTAATAGACAATCAATTCTTCAATGTACAATTTCAGTTACATCACATTGCAAATTTTTGCTATATATTCTGTGTTACGATCGAGCCCTCCACAATCACCTGATGAAGGAGCGTCGCTCCGAAAGCTAGTGTGCTTCCAATTAAACCTGTTGGACTATAACCTGGTGTTGTGTGATTTTTAACTCTATTTTCATAAATGTATGTTACTAAATCCAAAATTTAGCTCTCGAGGAAGCAAAGGTTGGAAATTAATTGGGAAGGCAGAACATAAGTGCAAGGATGAAGAATAATTTTAATGTACGGGTGGTACGGTGGCTCAGTGGTTAGCACTGCTGCCTCACAGCGCCAAGGACCTGGGTTCAATTCCAGTCTCAGGTGACTGTCTGTGAAGTTTGCACATTCTCCCCGTGTCTGTGTGGGTTTCCTCCGGGTGCTCCGGTTTCCTCCCACAGTCCAAAGATGTGCAGGTTAGGTGAATTGGCTATGCTAAATTGCCAATAGTGTTAGCTGCATTAGTCAGAGGGAACTGGGTCTGGGTGGGTTACTCTTCAGAGGGTCGGTGTGGACTGGTTGGGCTGAAGGGCCTGTTTCTACACTGTAGGGAATCTAATCTAACCTAATCTAATCTATTCAGTCCAAATGGTTTTATCTGAAAACAACATGTACTAAGATTAGCTATTCCCCAACCACTCCAGTGTAGGTAACCACATGCTTGAGGCCATTTTGCTCCTCAATTTGCTTTTCTTCATTACCAAACTGGAACATCAATTCAAATTTTTGAATTTTCTTACCCTTTCAAAATAAAGAATATTATTTTCAGCTGCATTTCGGAAAGCAGATTGCAAATCATTCCGCATGTTGATAGACCATCTTTCCCAGTCCGCTTTCAAATCGCTATTGGCACATTCAACTTTATCCTCAAGATGTCCAATATCGGCCTGAAGCTAAAATAAAGTTAACGTTAACCACATTAATGTACAAGTATAACTGAAACATTAAGCTAATATGTTAATTAATACTTCACAAAAGGGCAGAAATAGGCAAATAATAATGAATAGACATGTTAAGCAGAACGGAGTACTTCTAACACCATTCGTCAATGTTTTCAAAAAGGTTGAAGATTAACCCAACTGAATATGTAATGGAATGCTAGAAAAATAAAACAGACAGAGGCAAGAATCCAATGCATATATCTAAGTGTTATATACAAATTATCAGCTGCCTGGAAGGCACTGTATCATGAATCTATAATACATAGCTGAAAAAGTACCAAAGGTATTATCTGGTAAGGACACCTAATGAAAGAAGTAATTCATACTAATGAAATCTTGCATACATTAATTCATTTCCCTTTCATGATCATCACACATACAAGGCTGCAGTAATTTGAAATGGCATGTTTATAATTGCAAGGTTGGTAAAAACAATGACTGCAGATGCTGGAAACCAGATTCTGGATCAATGGTGCTGGAAGAGCACAGCAATTCAGGCAGCATCCGAGGACAGGCAAAATCGACGAAGGGCTTTTGCCCGAAACGTCGATTTTGCCTGTCCTCGGATGCTGCCTGAATTGCAGTGTTTATAATTGCAGCCTAACAGAGTGGCTACAATGAAAACAGCTTTGCAATAAACAAAACAGTTTTAAGTAATAACGTAGCCTCAAGGCAAGATGCATTTTGGCATAATGTTGGATACAATTTCGTACTTAATGCATAAACAAAATTAATTTGCCCAATGGCAATACATATTTTTGAATGTTTTATTCAGAACTTTCAAAATTAAACTAGCTCCAATTTTAAAGTATAAACCTTTTACTCAACAGCAGGAATTAAATATCTTCCAAAATTTAACTTGAATTTTCTTCAGTCATTTTTGCCAAGATTCTTGGCAAAATCAAGTCAAATCAATTTGCATCCATTTCTAAATCTGATCTCACTGTTGATATTTTACTTGTGCAGTTAAGTGAAGTGTTAAAGTTGCATCAAGACTTCATGTTTCTCCCAGCGATACGTATTACCAGACTAATAATAGATTGGTTCATATAGAAGATGGGAATGTGGTTCTTCAATTATTAACTTGTCTCTTCCTGGGGGAAAAAAAAACAGCCGACTAAACCCATGAGTAATTAAAACATAGAAGCTGGCCTTTCTTACTCTATGTTACACAGAACTAATTTCAGTGGTCAGATCTTGGCAGGACAAACTTTTGCCAGGCAGGTCCAGGAGAAAATCCTCAGAAATCTTACACCAGATTTGTACTTCAATTGGAAAAGTTGCATTGAAATTGAATGAAAAGGAGAAAAATATCAAATCCATTTTCCAGAGGTCTTCCTTATTTTGACCTTCAATTTCAGTCACCAAATAAAAAAAAACTGTTAGACTATTTAGCTTCACAATCCATTCTAGCATGACTTGGAAATGGTCCACAATACTGAAATTATGCTATTCTACTGTCAGTATGAAGGGCATGCCTTTTTGATCAGATGACATCTGAAGTATCAAACCCATATAAAACTGTGGGACCTTAGCACTATCTACTTGAGACAGCAGGAGTGGCAGTAACTAACATCCATTTCACGGTTGGCTCTAATACTGCAGTACGAATATATGCTCCATATGTTCGTCAGTTTCCTAAGGAAAAGAGCTAAACTAGGGGTTGTTTCATTGCACCTGGTTTTAGAGCTTTACAAATCTCTTCCATGTAAAATGCATGAGCAAGACCTGTTATGCACAAAGCATTTATAGATAAAGACTATCACATATGTGATTTTGCTACAATGGACAAAAAAAAAGGGATGTCAAAAGTATGTAGCACAGAGTATTTAGTACAGCACATTTAGCCTTGTGTGTTTTGCAGGCGCTGGTATCTTCCCATCTATGATCATAACTTCCTAATTTCAAATGTCAAATAAATCAACTATACTCATTATACATTTCAGTCAACTAGCTCTATGTGAGCAAAGACAAAATGGAATGGAAATGGAAATTGGCTTTTTAAATTAAAGAGACTGACATTATCAGCAAGCATTTTAAACTGGAATAAAATTGAATAAGAATTAACTGAAAATACTTGAAATATGAATTTTCAAGTATTGATCAGTCAGCAAAGGCAATGAGGATAAACTTGTCATCCACAAAATTCATCTTACTCACCTTTAACACCTGTAATGTGGTCCTGAGTATAAGCACATTCTTTTGTTTTTAATTATTCCCTTTTGAACAAATAACGTAATGGTGAGAAGTTTCTTACAAAATTAGCAAAGAGATGATTTTATTCTTCACTGCTGAATACTAATGATGTGGTAATGCATGACAACATTTACTACCCACATTCAGTTCTGCCCACTGCCATTTGATATGGGTTTTGAATCTGGAACACCAGTTACATGCTAGAAACAGGTAGTGCCTAATGTACAGCAAGTAGGTTCCCAGTATAACATTAAGAATATGATGCCATTTTGGAAGTATTAACGGATGGTGCATGCACAGCATACATTTATTGGTGCCTGATACTAAAAAAATTGCTAATGATCCAGCTTCTGATGGCACAAAAATTTTTAAAAAAGCTTGCAAATTACTTTTATGGAGTCAGGTGTGGTACACAACTCAGGAATCTCACTGACTGTGTATTTCCTCATGAAAGACTATATTTGAAATGTAAATAATTGGCTGCAAAGTGCTTTGTGACATGATGCTGTGAAAGCTCTATATAAATTCCCATTTTTATATTTTGATAATATCCACCATTTTGACAGCATTTTTCATACCGACAAACTAAACCATTCAGAAGGACAAGGGCAGCACATGCACAGGAACATCACCCCATGTAAGCTCATCCTCAAAACACTCACCATACTGACTTGGAAATATATCATTATTCCTTCATTTTCGCTGGGTCAAAATCCTAAAATTCTCTCCAAGGACATTGGGGCCATCCTACAGCATATGGACTGCAACATTTCCAAAAAGGCAGTGCACCACCAACTTCTCAAGAACAATTAGCAATGGGCACTAAATGCTGGTCAGCCATCGACATCACATCCCATAAGTGAATTTTAAAAAACCCTCATGATTCCAATTCAAAACTGCATCATTCTTTTACTGCTACTGCATCAAAATCCTCCAGCCACCATTCTTCTAGCACTTGGGTCTACCAACACCGACAGAAACAATTCAACAAGATGACTCATTAACATCAAGGACAATCAGAAATAGGAGTAAAAGCTGACTTTCCCATGGTACTTGTCCCAACAAGTAAAAAAATAGGAAACTGCCTCCTCAAGGTAGGCCACAAGTTCATTGCATACCATTCAATGGAAGTAATCTCATAAATATGGACCCTGCGCTTCTTAAAAAAATAAAAGCCCATTTATGTGGATAAGATGACACTGCAGAACTAATCATGTAATATATTTGCAATTTTAAAAATTAAAAATACACCATATACGGAGTTAAATATGTCCAGATACACAGTGAAAAGCTAGTGTAATAATATGCTGGAACATCAACAAGTGACATAGTCTGCATATTTAACTACTAAGTTCAGTTACTTCATCCTAAAACAAACCAAATGTCTTTCCAAAGAAGAGGGAAAAATCAGCCTTTCTTTGCCTCCAAGCATCTAATAGAAGCAAATGGCAGAGAAACATCCATTTTTACAACTTGCATTACGTGTGACAGGAGACTCGTTATTCTTTATTAAAGGAGAATGTGGTCATTAAAAATGCACCCTCCTACCAAAAGAGTTCAAGAACAATTTTACTGCACACAGGTTTGCATTAATTATGCTGCAACAGTATCAGAATAAATTCCTGTACCTGGCAAATTCTGGTAAATATTTGGCATTTTGGCTAGAGTGGCAAAAAACTATTCTTGATTGGCACTACGATAGGGTTCTGGCAAAACTAATAATCAAATTACCCAACATCAATCCACCTTAAATGTATCAAATTATTTAAACATTTAAACAGAAACTTTTATAACCACAGGATGCCCTAAGCACCTTGCTGAATGAATTACTTTTGAAGTACGGTCACTATTGTCAAGCAAACTCTCACAAACAGCAGTGCGATAATGACAAGATAATCTATCCAGAGAAAGTTTTTCCCTGTCAGGGTGAAAGGGAAGGCTGGTAGGTATAGGGAATGCTGGATGACGAAAGAAATTGAGGGTTTGGTTAAGAAAAAGAAGGAAGCATATGTCAGGTATAGAAAGGATAGATCGAGAGAATCCTCAGAAGAATATAAAGGAAGGAGGAGCATACTTAAGAAGGAAATCAGGAGGGCAAAAAGGGGACATGAGATGGCTTTGGATTCTCCTTAATTCTATTTGCCAAAGAGTTTTTACAAATATATTAAGGACAAAAGGGTAACTTGGGAGAGAATAGGCCTCTCAAAGATCAGCAAAGGCGGCCTTTGTGTGGAGCCACAGAAAATGGGGGAGATACTAAATGAATATTTTGCATCAGTATTTACTGTGGAAAAGAATATGGAAGATATAGACTGTAGGGAAATAGATGGTGACATCTTGCAAAATGTCCAGATTACAGAGGAGGAAGTGCTGGATGTCTTGAAACGGTTAAAAGTGGATAAATCCCCAGGACCTGATCAGGTGTACCCAAGAACTCTGTGGGAAGCTAGAGAAGTGATTGCTGGGCCTCTTGCTGAGATATTTGTATCATCGATAGTCACAGGTGAAGTGCCGGAAGACTGGAGGTTGGCAAACATGGTGCCACTGTCTAAGAAGGGTGGTAAAGACAAGCCTCGACAAGGTTCCCCATGGGAGACTGATTAGCAAGGTTAGATCTCAGGGAATACAGGGAGAACTAGCCATTTGGATACAGAACTGGCTCAAAGGTAGAAGACAGAGGGTGGTGGTGGAGGGTTGTTTTTCAGACTGGAGGCCTGTGATCAGTGGAGTGCCACAAGGATCAGTGCTGGGTCTACTTTTTGTCATTTACATAAATGATTTGGATGCGAGCATAAGAGGTACAGTTAATAAGTTTGCAAATGACACCAAAATTGGATGTGTAACGGACAGCGAAGAGGGTTACCTCAGATTACAACAGGATCTGGGCCAGATGTGCCAATGGGCTGAGAAGTGGCAGGTGGACTTTAATTCAGATAAATACGAGGTGCCGCATTTTGGGAACGCAAATCTTAGCAGGACTTATACACTCAATGGTAAGATCCTAGGGAGTGTTGCTGAACAAAGAGACCTTGGAGTGCAGGTTCATAGCTCCTTGAAAGTGGAGTTGCAGGTAGATAGGATAGTGACGGAGGCGTTTGGTATGCTTTCCTTTATTGGTCAGAGTATTGAGTACAGGAGTTGGGAGGTCATGTTGCAGCTGTACAGGACATTGGTTAGGCCACTGATGGAATGTTGCATGCAATTCTGGTCTCCTTCCTATCAGAAAGATGATGTGAAACTTGAAATGGTTCAGGAAAGATTTATAAGAATGTTGCCAGGGTTGGAGGATTTGAGCTATAGGAAGAGGCTGAACAGGCTGTTTTCCCTGGAGGCTGAGGGGTGACCTTACAGGGAGAGGCTGAACAGGCTGGGGCTGTTTTCTCTGGAGCATCAGAGGCTGAGGGGTGACCTTATAGAGGTTTACAAAATTATGAGGGGCATGGATAGGTTAAATAGACAAAGTCTTTTCCCTGGGGTCGGGGAGGGAAAATATAAAACAGACCTAAGGGGCAACTATTTCATACAGAGGAAGGTACATTTATGAAATGAGCTGCCAGGGGATGTGGTGGAGGCTGGTACAATTGCAACATTTGAGGGGCATTTGGATGGGTATATGAATAGGAAGGGTTTGGAGGTATACGGGCCGGGGTGCTGGCAGGTGGGACTAGATTTGGTTGAGATATCTGGCCGGCATGGACATGTTGGACCGAAGGGTCTGTTTCCATGCTGTACATCTCTATGACTTAAGTGTAAGTGTTCATCATCACAGCATGGATAACTTTGCTTCTCCAAAATAATGTCATGGGATCATTTACATCTACTGAGGGGACTAAAGGGACTGCGATTTGATACTGCATCCAAATAATGGTATCTCCCTCAATGCAGCACATCTTCTCACTATTGCACTGCAGCGTCAGACTTGATTTTCTCACTCAAGTCCTGAAGTGACAGTCGAATCCACCATAGCTCAGTTAGCATTGCTGCCTCAGTGCCAGAGACCTGGGTTTTATTCCACCCTTGGGTGACCGCGTGGCGTTTGCACATTTTTCTTGAATCTGTGTGGATTTCCTCTGGGTACTCCAGTTTCCTCCCGTAGTCCAAAAATGTTCAGGTTAGGTGGATTGGTCATGCTAAATTGTCCATAGTGTATAGGGATGTGCAGGCTAAGTGCATTAGCCATGGGAAATGCAGGGTTACAGGGACAGGGTGGATGCATTTGGAGGATCAGTGTGAACTTGATGAGCCAAATGGCCTGATTCCACACTGTAGGGATTGCAATTGAAACAAGTGTTCTAACAGAACAACAACCGGCATGTAACAGATGCCAGGAAACTGGGCAAACGAATGTCACACTAGTGTAAATTTAAATTGACCCACCAAGCAAAAATAGAATTAGTTGGCTTATTGCAGGCAGGAGAAATTTAATTATCCGAACTAAAAGTATTCAATTCTTATTCAATTCTTAAATAATTCTATCTAACATGAAATCTGCTGATAAAGTAGAGTTTGTATTGAAGCAAGAGTACTCAACACTGCTACAAAACAACATGCATACACACAACTAGATATATTTAGAACTTTAATTGCATAAGTCAAATCTAAACAAGAAAAACAACTGTTGAAGATTCAAGGTGGGGAAAGACAGGGTTGAGAAAGAGAAACACAGAAATCGAAAAGAAAGTCTCCAATATAAATTAATTTGAAGTAAAAAAGATTCCATCACTTATGCTATGAAAAAGTGAGTTACCCCTGAATTGCCACAATGTTTTCTGTTGTCTTAAGTGAGGATGAGTGGGTAATACTGTAATTTAATGCACTTCAGTTCTGAGTCCATTGGCAAGGACTGTTGCAGGGTATTGGTTAGAGCAGAGTGTCTGTGACAATAGATTACATATTTCCATGTTTAACATAAGGTGCGTTTTGGAAGTTTGTTGTCCAATTTACTCCATAGTGATAGTGATCAGCCTCACTGTTATTACTAACCACTACTAACATACAAAAGCAGTTGACCAAGGTGTCATGTGTGGTACATCACTTTGAAGACAGTGTACTAATAAGCAATCCAGGATGGTAAAACACCAGCATGCTTGGCCAATAGGTAACATTAAGCTTTCATTGCCTTATGTCCTCTTGTCTTCTGAAATTTAAAAAGTCACAGCTCTTCAAATATAGACCAACTATTCTTTCTGTATCCAAAGCCATGAGAAAATGTTTATGGAAAACAAGCTGTCTACTTTTCATTTTCATTTATGCAGTTGTTTCTATATTGGTATTTCTTTACTTAAAACGTGAATTTTCTTGCTCTCTTATTAAATATTTATTATTGCAACTTGTTTACCTTACCACACTCTTAATACTATTAATAAACATTGCACTTCATATACCTTACAAAAGATTCAATGATGAGCTGAACAGGATCTGACATCCAACATCACCCTTTCCTCTGAAAGGGATATGTAACATGTTTACTTTAATTACAAGTAAAATACTGATGGCAATGAATTATGATTTCCCTCTGAAAAGACCACCCCTTAAAAAATACACAAATATATAGATTAGCATTTCTGTGGAAGCCAAATTAGCAAATAATGGTGCATAAAGAGACATTGCAAACCCTTCACTCTGACAATGTCTGTCGCTCTATTTTGGTTGGATTTGGTTATCTGCTCAATAATGGAGTAACAAGGGGCTATGCCATTTATAGGAAGAAAACCTCATTCAGATTTAATTAAAATTTAGATCATGTAACCTGATTAAAATAGCTTTTCTTACTACAATTATGCCTGGTACAAGCACATTATAAATATTTTAGCCACTATTTTGTTGTTAAAATATAGATTTTCAGACATAGCAATCTACTTTTCTCTCTCGGAAGTTGCAATTTAAACTGACAGAAAAGTATCTAAACATCTCTGACTGTGAATAGTGCTGTCATTCAATGGCCACAACTATAAGACTGTTTACTCGCTGACATATAGTTAGCTGAAAAAATAGTAAGTACCTACAGTCCCAGAGGTCCACAATGGTGCTCTCTCACAACAGAGAGCGCGCAAGAGAGAGACGACTGACGTCAACCCGAAGGTCACCATACCTCAGGTGAGGGGAGAGGTTGAAAGGGAGGGATCTTTATGGTAAGTTTAACTGGTTCGGGAATTGAATCCTGTATGGGATTTATTGAATGGTGTCACAGTATCACAAACCAGTCATCAAACCAACCGAAATAACTGACATTGGAAAATACAGATGCAATGGCTTGCCAGCTAGCCAGGTTTACAGTGTATCATCAATCTCACTATTGCAGGGAAATACTGAAACACTCCCCCAATACAATTAATTTATTTTTGTTCAAAACAAATCTTGGCTAAGATTGCGTGGATTGAGTCATTACTCCAATTATTTATTTTTGTGAAATTGTACAATTCTCTTGAAGTTAATTTTGAATTTTGTTTTTATTACCTTGATGGGATGTAGGTGTCGCTGGCAAAGCCAGAATTTATTATCCAACCCTAAATGCTGAAATGGCAGTGAGCCATTTCCTTGAACATAACAGAGTGGCTTTCTGGGCTATTTCAGAACTAAGTCAATTGCTATGAGGCTAGATATACAGGCTGAATCAGTTAAAGACTGAAGATTTTCTTCTCTCAAGGACATAAACAAATTATATATTTTTTCTTTAATGACAATCCAGTAGTCAGGGTCACCATGAAGGAGAATATATACTTCATACTATTAATTTTAATTAATGTTTGAATTTATTTAATTGCTGTAGTCAGATGTGAATTCATGCTCCAGATCATTAATCCAGGCCTCTGGATTATCATTTCAATAGCATTATACCATCCTACTGTGTTCTGATCCCATAAGAATTAGAAATGTTTGCAATACATAGAGGTTCTTTCCAGCACTTGGATTCATAACTGGTATTGTGCATACATAGAAAAGCCGATTCAAAACCGATTGTTAAAATCCAAACTGTATCCAGACACACTTTTGTTGCAAAGTCATGACTACTGTCAATGTAATAACCATTTAAGTTTTCTTCATATATTAGTATTTTTTGCAGGGTATGCAAATAGTACCAGTGCTTGCATCAATATTGGAAAGTTGAATTGTTCTCCATAACTAGTGACGTTGAGAAAAATCACCAATTTTTCTTTACATTTTCCTCACCGAATAAACTATTACACACAACAAACACCAAGAAAATCATGAAATCCAGTTTCAAACATTTTGCAATACAGTAACATTATAAATTGGAGCTGTGAAATTTACAATGGAAAAACTGGATTCCTGGATGAAGGGCTTTTGCCTGAAACGTCAACTCTCCTGCTCCTCGGATGCTGTCTGATCTGTTGAGCTTTTCTAGGACCACAGTCTCTACTCTTGATCTCCAGCATCTGCATTCCTCACTGTCGTCCACTGGAAAAACTATATGACTCAGCTTGTAGTGTTACTGAATATATGTAGTAATTAATTTTAAAAAGTTAGCTGAAAAATATTTTAACAAAATGACAAATATTTGAGAAAGGATAATTGGATACTGAAGTTTGCAACTCGATGGATGAGAGATGAATTTTACAAGTTGGAAATAAGAATTTCAAACCTTTTTAAATAAATTTAACTTGTTCACAAAGTGATTGCTTACATACGCACTCAGTTACTATACTCTTTTTTTAAAAGAACTTTATCCACTAAGATTTATGCTTTTGCATTCTACTAGCAGGTTAGATTAGTAATTTAAGCTACTTGAAAAATTTTGGATTAAATGGGGCAAGTGAAATATTGTACTGTTTCACTCATTTCCTGATGGTGGGGAAAGAGCTCAACAGAGTCAATTTATAGGGCTATGTTCCAAAAACCTAATTCAAAGGCTATATTCAATACCATAGCAGTGAAATGACATTGTGATGTATCAAAGGCTCCCCCCCAACCACATGCTGACATGGTATCAAGCTCCTTACACATGCTAACAAGAGGACAAACAAAGGCCTCTTTCCTCCCCCCCTCCCGCCGCCAAAATTAATCAAAATTCATGTGGAAATGCCCTGGCAATGCTCTTTTGCTTTAAATAAAGTTGGAGTTATGGAAGAAAAAAATTACTGAATGAAACAGAATGTTGTCTCTCAAGATAAAGTAAAAATAATTCTGATTGACGCAATACTTTTTACTATACCTCCTCAATTTCACGATCAATCTTCTGCTGTTTCTGCAGCTTCATTTCCTCTGCGTTTTTACCCAAGAATGCACCAAATGTAAAACTTAGGTCAGAGTGCTCCAGCTGATAATAGAAGTGATAGATTTTAGTCAAAAGAACATGTCGTGGGATACGGGTTATAAATGTTTGCACAAATTTGGTTTTATCAATTACATATTAAATATATGGAGTATTTGTTCCACAATCAAATATATAATTTGTTACCTTAAATTCAATTATTCAATTTTCTGATTAAGAAAACAATAAATAAAAAGAAAATGCTTACCATTTCTCGATCAGCTTTTTTATTAGTTAAAGCATCGACCTGTGATTCATAATTTGCCTGAATTAAGTCTCTTCTTTTCAGCACTGACTAAGGAAAGAAGTGTTAAACATTACCTTACAACTATGCGTAATGTAGTACAACTACAGCTAAATTCTTGACCAACTTCAGTAACATATGCAGTACACATTTCCAATGCTGTTTCCTTCCACTTGCTAACACGGAGTTGCATTAAAAATCTAAACAATACAGTAATTGCCAACAAATCTAGTACCTTAATTACTTTTGGAGTCAAAGCTGAAATGTCATTTCCACGTTTTTTTTTAAATGTCACTTATGTACCCTGCATTAAAGTCTGTTCCATCAATTAAATAATACCAAGATTACATATTAAATAAATGGGCATTTCAAATGTCCAATGATTAATTTTGATAGACAAACATTGTTACGGGACATGATGCAAAAAATGATAATTTTTAGGAAGTGTGCTGCATTACATTGTGCACAGAATAAAAAGCACAATATCAAATGTATTTGAAGAAAATGTTTATAAAAACTGAAATAAACCCTGAGTTTAAGTTTGCGCCTCTTTGTCTTACAGGAGGGAGCTTTGATATATAGCAAAAAGATAGAAACTCAGAACCAAAAAGAACTGTATAGAATAGAACCTCAAATATAGCATGTTAGTACCACAGTTAAACCTTAAAAAGTAATAAATACTTGAGGTTAATCTCTGACCAATCCATTCAACCACTCAAACAGAAATAACACATTACAATTATTGCCATTATTATAAATGCATTATTGAGAAAATTGTAGTTAGTCTTTGAAAAGTTAGTCTTTGACATTTACTACAAAGTCAAATGATAAATATTCAAATTACTAATTACTCAAGGACATCACAATATGATGACTATTGTTCATATAAAACAATGAAGAAATTTAGCTTTCTTTTTAAAAGCTATAAAATACATATGAGAGTATGGGACTCTTCTGTCAAACCTTGTAAAATATTTCTTCCATAATGCTTCTGCAATAGGTGCAAATCATTTCTGGCTCATCCCATTTAAAATAAACCAACAAGTGATTTGCAGGAAGTCATTCAATCACGAACCTATCCTGGGTGTACTATCATCAAAGGCCATAGCTATTGATGGCAGCTGTTATCCTCTTGAGGAACCTAGGGATGGATAATAACTGCAGCCTTGTCAGCATTACCCTTCCCCCAAGAATTTAAAAAAATCTGATGTGACACAACATCAAAACATTGCAGGACAGCCTTGATTAGATTATTGTTTGCAAATAACTGAGAAGTTAGCAAATGACACTTAAGTCGATTTCATTTTTGCAAAGCTAATGTGACCAATCTCTTCACAACCGTTTAAACAACAGAATTCATTATTTTTTACTATGTAAGTGTAGAATGTGGAAGTAAATTATGAACACAAACTGTAATTCTTTTTAACAAAATAACAATCTAATATTAAACATCACACTTCACCTACAAAGTACAAGCAAATCCACTTAAAATAAGCCTATGATTTGACCAAACTTGCCCAAATCATTTTACGACCTTGGGATTCAAATTAAAAAATACCTACCTTCAGAGTTTCTGCACATAGAACATATTCATGCAAAGCAGGAAGCAAATCCTCCGAGAGGCCTATTGTAAGTCCTTCAATAGCCTTGCAGCAGTTTTCAATAGAACTAGCTACTCCTTTCAAAGGTTCAGCCAAATCCTGTTCAGATTCTGACCATAGAGTATAAATGGGACCGTATTCCTTCATCTCAGTCAAGTGCTCTTTATAAGCAAAAAAAAATATAGTTGATCCTTTCCTTCTCATCAACCTCAAAACATCACAATCAAAGAATCACAATCAAGAACTGAAATGCACTTATCCAAAACATGCTACCTATTTGGACAGATTTCAAGGCAACTCTTATTTTAAGAACTGTGAACTTAAAAATGGGAAACAATATTGTGGTAGCTGTGGAAGATGCTGCTGCAGTTTTACAAATAAAATTATCAGAACATTGTTTGTGCTGTATCTACGTGTGTGCACTTTTTTTGTGGGGGGGGAGAAAAGAGATGAGAGCCAGAGGGAGAGAGGAGAGGGGGAGAGGATTGGGTTTCAACCAGGAACAGGATGACACACTGTAACCTCTTGAATCCAGAAGGCTTGGGACTAAGACAGTCTGGCATTCAGAACGTCAGATAAATGTTACAATGCCTAACCACAACAGAATGAATCTGATATAAAAATGGGTACCAGAGACATAAATGTGACAAAACATTTTAAAGCAGTAATAAAATTGTGTTCTGCTTTCCAAGTACTGCACGCTAAAATTAGAAGACATATTTACCAGCAAGGTGCCAAGCAGGCCTGGAATACTTGTGCACTAACTTGATCGATCCAGAGGTCAACAATGTAATCCAGTGACTACCTCAGTGCTGGAAAAACCAGAAATCTATGTACCTGACCAGGAAAAGCATGCATTGACTATAAACTTTGCTACATTTCTTTTCCTGTCTGCCTATGAGACACAGTCTCCTCATCCAAAGGTTAACTGCAGGCAGTAGCTATACTAAAAATGTGATAAGACACACTGATTGGTATATGTGAAGGGGAGAGGAGGGGGGGGAAGTGACCCAAAGTAGAGCCGATTTGTATACCTTTGCAAATACACATCTGTCCGCATACCCCTGGGTATGAATGGGGGATAGAGACTGATTTCTACGACTCATGACCACCTGCAATAGAAAATGGAGTACCAACCTTTCAGCTCCTTTAAAATTCTTTGGCTTATTTTATCCAAAGTTCCCATTTTCTGACGGAAAACATCCACATAGTCACTCTTTGCTGTGAATTCATCTGGTCGATTCTTAATAGTTCTGACCGTGTTAGCAACAGCCTTGACTGTTTCTCCCATTTTACTGATGAATCCTGGACCAAGTTTCTTGTGAGATGCTAAATCCTACATTAAAGCAAGCAAAAGTGAATAACCCAGAAGGGAAAATAATGATATGTGACATATGAGAAATTCGAGAAGGAATGGATGAGATAAAGACATATGAATAGCAGACACTCTTTCGCCGTTTTAAACCATTCAATTAGATTATGGCCAGTCTGTATTTTCACCTGTCTACCTTATGTCCAAAGTACTTTTACTGAACAAAAACCTACCAATTTTCAAATTACCTAACTGCAACAGATTTTTTGGAAGAATCCTGTGCGAAGAAATGATTCAGGTCAGTACCAATATATGACCTCCTTCTAATGTTAGAGCTATGCCTTTTCTTGGATTACCACACCACTGGACATATGATCAACAGTTACAAAACATAGTTAATTATATTAGATCACAGCTGACAAAAAAAAAGAATCACAGGACCTAAATCCCCCTAAAGTACTTTCAGAATACCAAAACACACTGACACTCTTGACTTTAGTACTGGGGCCACAGCGTGCCAATTAAATTTTTAGATGGAGGCATGCTTGGTGATAGATTTTAGGAAAAAGTCTATAGAAGAGGTTATATGCATTAAGTGATAAAGTTTTGATATGAGTCGAGGATCAAAGACCTTGGACTCAAGATAAATTATTGCAAGTGGAAGAATATTGATAAAACTATAGGGGAAAAAAAGAGAAATGTTGTTTTACAGACTGCCAATTAGACTGAAGTTTTGGGCATGTCACTTTAGGAAAGGTATTTCAAGTCAAAGAGCATACAGAAGATGCTTCAAGAAGGTGGCGCTGGCAAAGTAGGCAGCATTCGGCCTCCTGAGCCCATTTGCTCCAGATCGGACGCTTTTCTTCATTTCTGTTTCTTCATCATCTTTCTGTTAGCAGCGGCAGAGAAGGTGACATCGTGAAGGTCAACAGTCAGAGGGAGGACTCCAGGTATCAGCAAGGCAGCGGCAGTTTGGTATGCCCCGAGTAGGGACTCCAAGACTTGATGAGGCAGCAGTGGCAACGCAGCCAAAAACTCCTGATTGCGGTCGGCCCAGAGTGGGGACTCCTGGTTATCAGTGAGGTGACGACAGTATAGTGGAACCGGAGCTTCCTGATGCAGGGAGAGTGTGGGTCCAGTAAGGGAACTGGCATCAGTAGCCTGCTAAGGTGGGCCCAGATGGTGCCTGAAGAGGGGGGACTCTGACTTTGGTGGGTCCAGCACAGGCAGGTAGGGGTGGCGGCACAAGTGTCATTGATCAACTGGTTCGGGGTTCAGGGCTCATGGCGGAGGTGTTGGAACAAAAATGGACTCCATTTCAGCTCCTCCTTTTTATTCTTAAACTACTCAAAATGGTACAGGATTGTGGCAGCAGTTGAAGTTTCCACTGTGGAGTACAAGTGACAATAAACCATTCAGAAGAAATAACTAAACTCAGATGTTGTCCAAGTGTCTGAGGAGAGGCTATCAAAACTGGGCTACTTTCTTTAGAACAAAGATAGTTGTATGGTTATCTGGTACAGGTGTTCAAAATTTATATTATGGTCCAGGAAAATCTATTTTTATTGGTAATTAGTTCAGTATCTAGGAGGTATAAAATGAAAATCATCAAAAGATTGACAGGAAAGTTCAACGTAGTATACAGAATGTTCCAGAAATAGGTAAAGCAGAATTCTTAACTATGTTAATCAGACAGAATTGAATAAATATTCAAAAAGAAAAACTTAAAGCTTATGGAGCAAGATCTGAGAGACTGTGTATATTTAGCCCAGTCTTTTAGAGCAAAAGAGCCTCTTTCTGAACTGTAAAATCCTATTATTCATATAAACTTGTAATGCTAAGGCAACAGTCTCTGAATCATGGAATTTCAGAACAAAGTAAGCTACTGCATAGCTTTTATTAACATTCTTATGAAGTATATCAAACTAGATCATGCCATTGTCCCAATGCTTTTATTAACGCATGTCTCATAAAATTGCCTTTTGGTTTCCTGGGAGCAGTTTGATGCATCTTGGCATGATTGCAGAAACATTTCTTAAAAATAAACTTGTAGTAGGATTTAGTCAATTACTTTCTGGACTAAATGGTGATAATAGTTTAGGAACATCCAAAATGATGGTCACAACCACAGAGTGGAATTGCAGGTTCCTATTTACTAGAAATCATAACCTCTTACAATGTATACTTCATGGATTTTCAATCTATACACCACTATAATAAGGCAAGATTAGCATGTATATATATATATTTTGACCTGCAAATAGGCCAAGGTGAAAATAAAGGGTGAGGTGCACATCTTTCACTGGACATGCCATACCAAGTAAAACATTCAGAATAGAACTACATTGGTTGTCTTGCAGATATCACCATATTCTTCTATTGCTTTCAGTATCACCATTTGGTTGAGAGAATGAAGGTTTGGATTAGAGGTCTTCTATCCGTATGATTTGAACATTATGCTTGGAGTCACGATTTACATGTCTTTTCCAAGAGTGCTAGGATTGGTTATCATTAAGGTCTCACTTTTCAACCTTGCACCTCCCCTAAAAGCATTATGACCCTCAAATTAAATTTACCACCAGTCTTATCTAATGACAGCGCAGCCCTAGTCTTCTGGGACTATGGCTACTTTACCTGGGATCTACACTGCACATTTTCATTGCACTTTTGCTAAACTCAATGAGTTCAGGGTGCAAATCAGAGTTTAATTTTGAGTAGAGGATGAGAAAAGTCAGACGCAAGTACATTATGAGTACTTCATTTCCAGAATCTGAGCTAGTTGTGATAGGTGTGAAAAAGATCTGTAATCTCATCAAAAAATTGAAATTTATTGGTGCACAATAAGTATTCGACCACATGTTCATATTCCTTTCATTAAGCATTCAAAATAGGACAGAGAAATCTTTGTTTTCAAAACAAGTTCCAGAAAACTGCATTACACTTAGATTTAATAATCGTGGATCATTTAACATAAATTAAACAAAAACATGTATTTTCACCTCTAAGTGGCTTGTGAATCAATTTTAAATTCCTAAATATCTGAAGCTCTTTATTAGTGCTTTGCATTTCAAAAACCATCATCCCTCACTCGAATTTTATATACTGTTCCTCACACCGCTGAAGTTTCATGTGTTACTTGGAATGGAAGATGGTTGTGGTTGTTGGAAGCTAATCATCTCATCTACAGGACGTTACTACAAAAGTTTCATATGGTAGTTAGTCCTAGCCTCATTCAGAAGGCGATGTTGGGTCAGGGTCTGGGGCATGCCAGCGAGGTAAGTGGTTAAGTCATTTTAATAGTCTGACTCCTGAGTAAGTATGCATTTAATAGTCAACTTTTATTGACTAAATAATTTTACTTAATTTCATCAAAATCGGCTTGAGTCTTTGATTCAATGAAGATTTTTGTATGTTTCCAGGCGTAGTGAAACTGCCCAGCATAAAATTCAGATTCCCAGGCAATCCCTTCAGTGTTACAAGGAGTATTCTGAGGGATCCTGATCTACACCCACATAACAATGGTATGTCCAGAGGAAAACCTACCCCAATGATATAATGAAATCCAAACAGATTAATTATTCTGAAAACAACTACCCTTGAGAAATATCAATTCAAATATTGTTTATACTGAAAACACAAGATATATATATATTTTATTAGGCAATGTTTTAAAGCACGTATCGAGTCAGAGATGTACAGCATGGAAACAGAACCTTCGGTCCATGCTGACCAGATAACCTAACCCAATCTAGTCCCACCTGCCAGCACCCGGTCCATATCCCTCCAAACCCTTCCTAGTCATATACCCATCCAAATGCTTCTTAAATGTTGCAATTGTACCAGCTTCCACCACATCCTCTGGCAGTTCATTCCATACACGTACCACCCTCTGCATGAAAAAGTTGCCCCTTAGGTCTCTTTTATATCTTTCCCCTCTCACCCTAAACCTATGCCCTGTAGTTCTGGACTCCCCGACCCCAGGAAAAAGACTTTGCCTATTTATCCTATCCGTGCCCCTCATAATTTTGTAAACATTTATAAGGTGTTTTCCCTCCGACGCTCGAGAGAAAACAGCCCCAGCCTGTTCAGCCTCTCTCTATATCTCAAATCCTCCAACCCTGGCAACATTCTTGTAAATCTTTTCTGAACCCTTTCAAGTTTCACAGCATCTTTCCGATAGGAAGGAGACCAGAATTGCACGCAATATTCCAACAGTGGCCTAACCAACGTCCTGTACAGCCGCAACATGACCTCCCAACTCCTGCACTCAATACTCTGACCAATAAAGCAAAGCATACCAAACGCCTTCTTCACTATCCTGTCTACCTGCAACTCCACTTTCAAGGAGCTATGAACCTGCACTCCAAGGTCTCTTTGTTCAGCAACGCTCCCTTGGACCTTACCATTAAGTGTATAAGTCCTGCTAAGATTTGCTTTCCCAAAATGCAGCACCTCGCATTTATCTAAATTAAACTCCACCTGCCACTTCTCAGCCCATTGGCCCATCTGGTCAAGATCCTGTTGTAATCTGAGGTAACCCTCTTCGCTGTCCACTACACTTCCAATTTTGGTGTCATCTGCAAAATTACTAACTGTACCTCTTATGCTCGCATCCAAATCATTTATGTAAATGACAAAAAGTAGAGGACCCAGCACTGATCCTTGTGGCACTCCACTGGTCACAGGCCTCCCTGCACAATTCTGTACTTTTAAAAATCTGTTCACTTGTGGGGCATGGGCACCGCCTGGGCCAGCATTTATTGTCCATTCCTAGTTGCCATTAGGTGATGGTGATTGCCTTCTTGAACAGCTGTGGTCCACCTGCTGAAGGTACACCTTCAATGCCATTTCGGAGTGAATTCTGGAATTTTGACCCAGTGATATTGAAAGAGCAGTGAAACATTTCCAAAAGTGGTTTAGAGGGTACTTGCAAGTGGTGATGTTCCCATGTATCTGCTGCCCTTGCTCCATTAGATGGATGTGCGCTGGTTTTCTAGGCACAAACCCACCAATACATTAAAACAGCAGCTAATGATTTTAGAAGACTCTATACAGACAAGAAGCAAAATTACTGTCATTTACAAAATACCTTGCAAGAACTGTAACAAGCACTACATTGGACAAGCAGGCAGAAAACTAGGTAACAGGATACATGAACATCAACTAGCCACAAAAAGACATGACTCACTCCCATTAGTATCCTTATATAGAGATGAGGAAGGGCACCATTTTGACTGGGACAACACATCCATTCTAGGACAAGCCAAACAAGACACACACAAGAATTCCTAGAAGCATGGCTTTCCAACCGGAACCTCATCAACAAACACATTGACTTGGACCCCATTTACCACCCTCTGAGAAAAAGAACAGGAAATGACACCACCAAACCAAGGAAATCTAAACACAAATATAAAGCAGGTTACTTACACCAGTGCTTCACTGGAGGCTCACTGATGATATTATCTATTATGATGACAAAACGTCTGAAAGTGAACCTTCCAGCTCAGTGAGCAAACTTACATCCAGAACCTCAACCTGAGCTACAAATCCTTTCAAAACTCACGGAGTGCATGTTTGTGGTTCTGGTGTTTACCAAGCAGGCTGTTGTATCCTGAATGGTATCAAGTCCGAACTGTTGTTGGGGCTGTACTCATCTGGGCAACTGGGGAGTACTCCCCAACACTCCTGACTTGTTCCTTGTAGATGGCAGACAGATTCTGGAGAGTCAAGAGTTACTCACTGAGGTATTCCTAGTCTCTGACCTACTGTTGTAGTCACTGTATTTATATGGCAAGTCCAGCTGAGTTTCTGGTCAATGGTAACCCCCAGGATGTTGACAATTGTGGGTTCAGTGATAGTGAAACCATTAAATACCATGGGGCAATGGTTAGTTTGTCTCTTACTGGAGGTGTTCATTGCCTGACATTTGTATAGCATGAATCTTACATGTCACTTTTCAGCACAAACTTGAATATTGCCCAGATCTTGCTGCACACAGACTGCTTCACCATCTGAAGGGTTGCAAATGATGCTGAACACTGTGCAATCATCAGTGAACATCCCCACTTCTGACTTTATGTGGACAGAAGGCCGTTGATGGAGCAGCTGAAAATGACTGGACCTAGGACACTAACCTAAGGAACTTTTGCAAATTAATAGATAGAGAGGAATAGAGTTAACCCATACCTGTACTGTTAGAAATATTTTGAAATTTTCACTAAAAGACAGAGTGGGGTGGTCAGCAATTCTGTTTAAAAATTTATGTAGTGCCTTCTGTCGCGTTGCTACGAAATCTTCATTGAAGCGTTCCACCATACCTCTCATTACAAATTTCTCTGGCAATGGCTAAGGAAAAAGAGAAAGATAAAAATATTTTTACATTCACATAATTATGGAATATTCATCCACAGTGAATTATCGCACCACTGCAGTTTTATTTTGACAATTTATTTCAAAATAAGACTGCTAAAATAAATGAGAAAACGTATCTTAGAGTTTCTATATAAAATCAACTCCAAAATGCATCTGAACTCCAAATGCATTGAATTTATGGGAATGACTGGAATTTTTAGCTAAAATACTGTACAAAAGAATTCCTGTAATACCATTCAAAAATAGCAAGGGGTAGGTTTGATTAATTTGTTCAAGCTTGTATTTTCTGTGGTTTGAAATCTAATCAATACCAAAGGCACATTGACAATTATTGACATGGCTCACTTGAATGATAACCAATTTGATGCACAAAATCATATTCAAGACAACGTTGTGCCTTTGAGAGGTTGAAGATGGGGAACGCAAATTATGGAGAAAACTCAAAAAATAACAAATTATTAGAAAGTGTACTTGTTATATTGGCAAGCTTGTTCTTATAGCAATCATGCCCATGAAATAAACAAAATATTCCAAGAACAATCAAAGTTATTTTGTTTGCTTGCAAGCATCAAAATTGCAAAGATACATTTAACTTAGTTGAAAAATAAGGTCTGTGATGTTATGCTATCATTAGATTTTCTCTGTAGTTTCAAACACAGTAAGAACAAAAACGCACATGAACTGCACACAAGTAGTAAATAAACCATAGCATAAATAAAACTCATGTTCCACACAAACATGCTAGGCACACTTCATAAACAAACCTGCTGAGAACATCCATTGATGACAACTGGGCTACTAAGCTGGCAATAAGTGATTGCTTTCCACTTCAGATTCCTGCTTGCATTCAAGTATCACAAAGGTTTCAATGTCATGAAAATGGAAATAAATAAACATGCAAAAATACATCTTGGACAGCAAAAATTTTATTAAAGGCCTGTAAAGGATTATGTATACAGGTTCTGTTCTTTAAAAATCTATATGTTCAGTAGCTGCTATACATTGGAAGTATAAAGTTTTACAACTACACACCCTGAAAACTCAATGGATAACTGGATTATAGAACAGGAGTTGGAGATTCAGTTGTTGATTTGTTCTCCATGAGGTGATTTGAATCATTCAGTGCTCACTCACGCTGCAGAAACAACAGCGCTAATTTAATCAGGACATTAAAAACCCACTCAAAAATCTTGTGCAGCCAGGTTAAACAAATATTCTGGAGTTTTGTTCGATCGAGGGAGTGCAGCCTAGAAACAATAGCAGAAGAAAAATAAAATCACAGAACTTTTCCCATGAGATTACAGAAACTTTCTAGATTTAACAAGCCAACACAGCTGATGTATGGAACAAATCAAGCTGATCAGCCACGTGAACACTGTTGTGGCTCAGGTGACCAACTTCAAGCTCTCCAAAGCACAACAGTCAGTTAAGGGTTTGAGGGCTAATCTCTGCTCATGCTACTCGACCATTTTTTCCATCAATGACTTTACCTCTGTTATTCTATTTGCGTGTTTTCTACTTGTTTAAACATAACCAACCACCTCTGTTACAGTTTTCTTGTTAATCTTTTGTTAATCTGTATTTCCTGATGTTGAGTGTTTTGGTTGTACTCCACCTTATGATCTTCAGACAAGGTGACTAAGATTAGCTGGACTAACTATGAAATAAAAAACAGTAGCACAACACAAGACAAGACAATGGGAGCAGATACAAGGAAACACCTTCTGCAATTTCCTCTTCAAGCTATTCACCATCCTAATGTGGAACTATATTGCTGGTCCTTTACTGTTTCTTGATTAAGATTCCAGAACTCCTTCCCTACAAAACATTGTGGTTACACCCAGACCAAATAGACTGCAGTGTTACAAGGAGGCAGCTCACCACTACATTACAAGGATGTTGCCAAGGTTGGAGGATTTGAGTTAAAGAGAGAGGTTGAATACTCAAGGGCTGTTTTCCCTGGAGCATCAGAGGCTGAGGAGTGACCTTACAGAGGTTTATAAAACCTGAGGGGCATGGATAAGATAAATAGACAAAGTCTTTTCCCTGGGGTTGGGGAGTCCAGAACTAGAGAGGGCACAGATTTTGGGTGAGGGGGGAAAGATCTAAAAGAGACCTACGGGGCAACTTTTCCATGGAGAGGGTGGCACGTGTATGGAATGAGCTGCCAGAGGATGTGGTGGAGGCTGGTACAATTGCAACATTTAAAAGGCATTTGGATAGGTATATGAATAGGAAGGTTTGGAGGGATATGGGCCAGTTGCTGGCAGGAGTGACTAGATTGGGTTGGAATATCTGGTCGGCATGGACAAGTTGGACTGAGGGTCTGTTTCCCTGCTGTACATCTCTATCACAGTCAGCAAAGCCCAAATCGCCTGAATAATACAAAAAGACTAAACTTGGGCTAAATCCTCTAGCATTATGATAGACGTCTCATATCGCTATCCATCGAGAAGGGGAAGGCCTCAAGTTTAAATTACGTTCGCGGCTAGAAAACATATTAGACAATTTCCATCATAGGAGGGAGAAGTTTACTAGGTTTGACACTTTTTTTTTCTGGTAAGTAATTATGTAATTTGTGCACAAAGTTAGAAGTTTATTTCCAAGCATCAACAGTGAAGTGATACCAATCTATTAAGGTGCCCCTACTCCACAGAATCCATTTATAGAAAAACAGTCTGCACTATTGTGAATAAATCAAATCAGAAACGATACCATATTTTTGGCTCTGATCTCTAACTTCTGGAATCTAATTGCTTACCTTTAACCTTGGGTTCAAAGCCATGATTGTTAAGATTGGGTTAATTGAAGAAATTGAACTCTTGAACAGAGATTTGATTATTTTTATGTAATGGATCATCTTCTTCCCTCCCACAAAATGTCACAATGTAACACTGAGTGCACATGCATGCAGTGAAAAATAAAAGATGCTTTTTGGAAACTTTGGTAAGATCCCAGTATAACCAAGTATACAATTTGCTAGACATATTACACTTACAGGAACAATTAAAGTAGCATGAGCTTCTTCAAGTTTGTCCTTTAGCCACAAGAAATCTTGGTAACGTCTACGAACCTCATACTCACAGGAGTCAAACTCACTTCGAGTTGTCTATAAAATAAGTGGCATTATTAAGCAGAGAACAACAGTACAGATTATTTTGAAACAGTCACATACTTAAAAGATACCTTCTACTACAAAAGATGAGCTTTATTATGTGGATAAAGCACCACAAACTATTCAAAGATTCCTTCAGGGTGATTTGTTGAAAACTACTGTACTGAGAACTTATAGTACATCAAATTATTAAAAAATGTTTAATCAGATAATCAAATCACGTTAATAACAAAATAGAAAACAGAATTCAAACTGGATAGTTGTGAGAAGTAGATCATGATACCAAATGAATCTAATCAGAAATTGCTGGAAATACTCAGCAAGTCTCACAGATCTGTGCAGAGAAAGCAGAGTTAATGTTTCAGGTACAGAGACCGTTCTTCAGAACAGCAAAGCTAATCTCTCGAAATACAGTCTACTCTTGGAGTTAACTCAAATAAAATTACTTAGCAAAATAGTATAAATTTAACCTTTTAAAATAGCAAAACAGGCAATTGATTCTGCTCTTATACTCTTCTGATATTTTTATTTTTCCAGCCAATTATTACTTAATTTTTCCCATTTTTCTTGAAAATATTTTCTTCTGAAACAGTTGGAATGCAAGGCAGAAGCCCTCAACTGTCATGTATTAAACAAGCATTATTCACATGCCTAGACAGTGAACATGTGCTTACTACACAAGACTGGCTGGTCACATCCACTTGCGAATGAAGGTGGTAAATAACCAACTATCAAAGGTTCAATGAAGAGTGCAGAAAGAGCAAATCAGGAGCATCAGCTGACGTACGTAAAGATGAGGTATCAATCTTGTGAAACTACAAAATTGGACTACTTGTATGGCAAGCAGCATAAGCAGCAAGGGTTAGAAAAAGGCTGAGTAAGTCCACAACCAACAGATCAAATCAAAACTCTGCAGTCCTGCCTCAGCCAGTCATGAATGGTGGTGAAAATCTGAATAGCTCACTGGAAGAGGAAACACTCAATAGTATCTCAATAATGGGTAAGCCCAGGTCATCAATGAAAAAATAAGGCCTAAGTATTTGCAACAACATTCAGTCAGAATTGCTAAGTGAATGATCTGGCACAGCCTCCTCTGGAGAACCCCAGCATCACAGATGGGAGTCTTCAACCAATTTGATTCACTTCACGTGACATCACGAAATGTCCGAAGACACTGGTTACTGCCAATACCATGGACACTGACAATATTATAGCAATAACATGCTCCAGAACTTGCCTTGCACTGGGGCAAATTGTTCTAGTACAGCTATAATAATAGAATTTACCCGAATGTGGCAAACTTCCGTGATATATCATTTATAGGACAAATCCAGATGGGCCAATTACTGTCCCATCAGTCTACACTAAATTATAAGTAAAGAACTGGAATGGATCTTCAACAGCACCATCAAGCAGCAGTTACTTAGCAATAACATGCTCACTGATGCTTAGTTTAAGTTCCTCCAGGACCATTCAGCTCCTGACCTTATTACAGCTTTGATTCAAACATGGATAAAAGAGATGAAGTGCAGAGAGAAGGTGAGAGTGACAGTACCGTATATCAAGAGTACATTTTGATCAAGTGTGGCATCAAGGCGCCTGAACAAAACTAGAATCAATGGGAATCGGGAGAAATCTCTGCTCATAGTAGCCATAACTAGCACAAAAAAAGATGGCAATATGTTTGTTGGAGATCAGTCAGTTCAGCTTCAGGACAACTCTGCAGGAATTCCCCATAGTCGTGCCCTAGGATCAACCACCTTTTAGTTGCTTCATCAATAAACTCCCCTGCAACAAAAAGTCAGAAGTAGGGATGTTTGCAAATGATTGCAAAACATTCAGCACATCCACACGATACTGAAGCAATTCATGTTCAAATGCAGCAAAACTTGGATAACTGAGTCAGGCTTTAGCTGAAATGAACAAGTATTATTCATGCCATACAAACAACAGGTGAATGACCACCTCCAACAAGAGAGAATCTAGCCATGTCACTGCCATCACTGAATCATAGAGTCATAGAGACGTACAGCATGGAAACAGACCCTTCAGTCCAACCCGTCCATGTCGACCAGATATCCCAATCCAATCTATTCCCACCTGCCAGCGCCCAGCCCACCTCCCTCTCTTTTATATCTTTCCCCTCTCACCCCAAACCTATGCCCTCTAGTTCTGGACTCCCCGACCCTTGGGAAAAGGCCTTGTCTATTTATCCCGTCCAGGGCCCTCAATTTTGTAAACCTTTGTAAGTTCACCCCTCAGCCTCCGATGCTCCAGGGAAAACAGGCCCAGCCTGTTCAGCCTCTCTCTATAGCTCAAATCCTCCAACTGGTGATACTGGTGGTAACACTGAAAATTCCTGCCCCACAAGGACAGCCATTTCGAGTCAAGCTGTTTTAGAAGTATAACACTGACATCTACTTACAATGTAGAAAATGCTGTGGTGTGGCCCTACCACAGAAATACCAGCTAATAACAAACTCTGCAAATAACCATCCCTTCCCCTACTCTCAAATAAGCCATAAAGCCATTGAGCAAATCACAATCAGACTATAAAGTGCCATTTTCTCAGCAATATCTTTCTCATTGATTAGGTCCATCAAGATCACATGGTTGCAGACCTCATTATAACAATGATCCTGAAACAGAAAAGAAATATGAACCTCCAGAGGACAAGTGCAGGTGAATGCTCTCAAAGCAATATTCAACAGTATGGAATCAAGATTGAAATCAATGGAAATTACAGGTAAAACCTGCAACTGGTAGGAAGATTGCAAAAAAAAAAGTATCATTGGATTCAAAACTTATAAAAATGTTTTAAAAAGTGCTAGAGAAACAGAATTAAAGTTTTGAATCCAATGATACTTTTTTTTGCAATCTCCACCATTGAGTATTCTGCTTTTATATACGAAAAGTTTTGCAATTGTTCAAGGCCGAAAATCTCTTTTCTAGGGTACCACAACAGGATTTCCTCAGAGAAGTGTCTAATGTGCCAACCGTCATAACACTCTGCACAAGGGAGAGACAGAGACCACCTGCAACAAGTGAAAGCTAGCCATCTCCCTTTGACACTCGGCAGCATCACCATTACTAAATTCTCGACCATCTGGTCACTATAAACCAGAAAATTTCCTGGACCTCTCACAGATGCCATCGATGTTGGTTTGCTCTCTGAGCAAGAAGGTTCGTTTTCAGACATTTCATCACTATACTAGGTAACATCTTCAGTGAGCCTCAGGATACTGGTGGTGCAGCCTGCTTTCTATTTATATGTTTGGGTTTCCTTGGATCGATGTTGTCATTTTCCATGGTGATGTCAGTTCCTGTTCTTTTTCTCAGGGGGTTCTAAAGGGGATCTAAGTCAATGTGTTTATTGATAGAGTTCTGATTGGAATGCCATGCTTCTAGGAATTCTCATGCATGTCTCTGTTTGACTTGTCCTAGGATGGATGTGCTCTCCCAGTCAAAGTAGAGTCCTCCCTCATCCATATGTAAGGATAGTAGTGAGAGTGGGTTGTGTCGTTTTGTGGCTAGTTTATGTTCATGTATGTTGGTGGCTAGTTTTCTGCCTATTTGTGCAATGTGGTGTTTGTTACAGTTCTTGCAAGGTATTTTGTGAATGACATTAGTTTTGCTTGTCATCTGCATAGGGGTCTTTCAAGTTCATTAGCTGCTGTTTTAGTGTGTTGGTGGACCACCATGATGCCAAGTGGTCTGAGTAGTCTGGCAGGCATTTCCAAGATGTCTTTGATGTAGGGGAGAGTGGCTAGGGTTTCTGGATGCGTTTTGTCTGCTTGTTTGGGTTTGTTGCTGAGAAATCGGCGGACTGTGTTCATTGGGTACCATTGGAAACGTCTGAAAACTAACCTTCCAGCCTCAGTGAGCAAACCTACATCCAGAACCTCAACCTGAGCTAAAATCTTCTCAAAACGCGCTAATAGATACTATGGCCCCAAGTGCAGATCAGAAGCTAGGAATACTGCAGAATGTCACTCATTTGATCACCAAATCTAGTCTACTCATTGGATCGCCAAATCTAGTCTACTCATTGGAAAGGCACATGCAAGAACAGTGACAGAATATTCACCACTTGGCTACACGAGTATAGCTTCAACAAAGCACAGGACCCTTGAGGACACACAAGAAAATGCAATTTGTTTCATTGGCACCAATCTGAAGTATGCACACTCTTCAGGACTGTGCTATGGTTGTGGTATGTATCATGTACAAATTTCTTACAAATATTATTTGAGAACTTGGACTCAAGTGGAAGAAAAATACATTTACTACTTTGTGTCATATGCAGACAGGGTGGTTAAGAAGGCGTTTAGCATGCTTGCCTTCATTGTTCAGTCCTTTGAGTACAGGAGATGGGATATCATGTTGAGGTTGCTCAGGATGATGGTGAGGCCTTTTCTGGACAAGTGTGTCCAGTTCTGGTTACCCTGTTAAAGGAAGGTTATTATTAAGTTGGAGAGGGTTCAGAAAAGATTTACCAGAATAATGCGAAGAATAGAAGGTTTGAATTTTAAGGAGCCTGGAATTTTTTTCATTGGAGCAGAGGAGGTTGAGAGGTGACCTTATAGAAGGTTCATAAAATCATGAGGGGTATCGATAACATGGATGGCAGGAGTCTCTTACCTAGGATGAGGGATTTCAAGACTAGGGGACATAATTTTAAGCTGAGAGGACAAAGGTTTAAAAAAATACGTGTGGCAACTTTTTAACATAAATAGACAGAGAATGGCTCGTTTGTGGAATAAAGTTCCAGATGAAGTGATGGATGCAGGTACAGATATAAGGCTTAAAAGACCTTTGGATAAGTAGATGAAAATCAATTGTTGGGAGGGATATGGGCAAAGTGCAGGCAGATGGGACTAGTTTAGTTGGGATTATGGTGGGCATGGACTGAACTGTCTGTTTCCAGGCAATACGACTCTAAGACTCTATCTGATCTTTTTTGAAAGTGACTTTCAAAACAGCATTAACAAGAATTCATGCGATTTCAAATAAATGACAAGAAAGCCATCTGAGATAATTGCTAAGGCATTTTTTGTCTTGAGCAGATAGAGAAATAAAGGGTCAAAAGCAGGTTCACGAAGGATTACACGGCATACAGGCACAGAGGTGCTTTATTTGCAGTCTCCAAACTGTCAGGGCTGGGGAGAAGGCCAGAGTGGTTTAGCAGTCAGTGAAAGGTAGTTGTGGAGTTATTACAGAGGAAGATATGCTAAAAGTCTGTTGAAGATGTGTTTAGGGAACCCATGTTAACTAACAAATTTGTTAAGTTAGCATTTGTTTTAAGGGTCCCACTTAGAGATGTAACTGGAAAGAAAACAGCATTGAATGAATGAACAAATTGCTGCACAAAAGAAAACAATTCCAATTGCACTAGCTGAACAAGAAGCTTCAGCACTGAGACTGGGGGTGACTTTTCATTAAAGTTTGAAAGTCTAAGCGTATTGCTGGGGTAAAAAGAAGATGAATCTTTTTAATGTTTTAATCTTTTTAATTAGGTTGTTCTCATAGTTCTTGCAAATTATATTACATAAAATGCTAATTATATGTCATAAACATCTATGCTCTTTTGTTAAAAATTCACAAGAGCTTGTCAATGTATATTTTCAGTGACTGGCCTCGATGTTTAACAAAAATAAAAACAAAACTGATGGTCTACCAAGCCAGGTTTCACTCTAGAATCTGATTTGTCGATTATTACTATCGGCTGAAGTCATAATATACATTGCATCAGCTCAATGATCAATGACACATTTTCAGCAGTATCTTCCAAATCTGAAATTTTTATTATCAAGAATTACAAAATTATGAGGGGCATGGATAGGATAAATAGACAAAGTCTTTTCCCTGGGGTGGGGGAGTCCAGAACTAGAGGGCATAGGTTTAGGGTGAGAGGGGAAAGATATAAAAGAGACCTAAGGGGCAACATTTTCATGCGTATGGAATGAGCTGCCAGAGGATGTGGTGGAGGCTGGTACAATTGCAACATTTAAGAGGCATTTGGATGGGTATATAAATAGGAAGGGTTTGGAGGGATATGGGCCAGGTGGGACTAGATTGGGTTGGGATATCTGGTCGGCATGGATGGGTTGGACAGAAGGGTCTGTTTCCATGCTGTACATCTCTATGACTCCAAGTAGAAGAGTATCAAGAGTAACACCACAATTTCAGAGATCTTCGTAGTCACACACCAGTCTTTTAATTTTTCCTTTTTTCCTTCAACGTAGCCAAGTAAAAATCTTGGAACAGCAACATTAGCAACACTCTAAAGATAGGTTCAACATATGGACTGCTGCAGCTTAAAATCACAGTTCATTGCTGGCATCTCAATTCCAATTAGGGATTGGAAGATGGATAATCAGTGTGGGCATCAATGGCCAGAATAAATAATATGGTATTAAAAGATAAGACTTATGCTGTTCTCAATGGGCAAACTTTTGTTGGGGGAGCTTTGGGGAGTCAAATAAGAAATGTGCTACAATACTTGCTACTCCAAAAGTTAATGAAATCAATTGAACTGCTTTTTCATCAGAAATCTGACTCATTGAAAATGGAAGTTCAGGAAAAAAAAATCAACCGGCTATAAATTCTAATAGTTATTTGTGCATGAGCCAACTACTTCAAACTCTGTTCCTGTTCAGTACCAAACCTCAAATACTGATAAACATATTTATTGACTGAAATAAGTTTGGCAAATAAGGAACTCAGAACAATGCTCAGGCAGCTTCAGTTACTCTAATAATCAACACCAGATTGGGCCTTACCATAGCTTGGCAAGTACTTCTCGGTAGTCCCTCCACTCAGTCAAACATTTGCAGCAGAGAGTAGGAAAAATACTTAGGTTTCTCTATTTGTTCTTGATATTTTCATGTGAATTTTTCAAATTGTCAATTTTCAGAATAACTGTCACCACTATTAACAAAGCCCCGGCACAACATTAGCAAATTTTCAAGTTTCCACTACCTTATTTTCAAGCCTATCTCACTATCCATGATCCAACACTGAAAAATCATTGTTTCTAGATTGTGGAGGTGAAACATAAAATGAATAATCTAGATTAAGTAAACTAGTTGGAATACTTTTAAAATTTACTATTCATAATGCAGTTATGCCTGGACTGATATTTTTGGGATTAGAGATATGGCTGCAGGGTGACCAGGAATAGGAAAAGAATATCCAGCAACAGTTTTTAAGACGAACAGACAAAAAGGAAAAATGAGGTGGAGAGGCATTGCTGGTTAAAGAGAAAATTAACACATTAGTGAGGAAGGATATTAGCTCCAATGATGTGGAATTTGTACGGATACAGCCAACAAACACCAAAGAGCATAAAACAATACTGGGGTTGTATATATGGTCCCATACTGTACTGGTAACATTGGGAATGCATTAAACAGGAAACTAGAGATCCAAGTAATGAAGGTACAACTGTAATTATGGGTGACTTTAATCTGCATATAGATTGGGCAAAGCAAATCAATAACAATGCCACAGAGGAGGAATTCCTAGAGTGTGTGTGAGATAGTTTTCTGGAATAACATGTTGAGAAACTAACAAGAGAACAGGTGATCGTAGGCTACATATGGTGAAATAAGACAGGAATAGTTGGCTGTTTAACTGTGCAAGGCCCTTTGGGGAACAGTGACCACAATATGATAGAACTTTTCATTAATACAGAGTGACATAATTGATTCTGAGAATCAAGTCCTGAATCTAAATAAAGGAAATCATGATGCTACAGCAGGCTACGATAAATTAAGGGATGTTACTTAAAGGGATGATAGTGGATAGGCACTGGCAAACAATTAAAGAATGTCACCGGGAAATGCAACAATTGTGCTCATCTGGCACAAAACCAAAACAGGAAAATGGCTCAACTGTGGCTAACAAGGGAAATCAAGGATAGTATTTGATCCAAGAAAGAGGCTCACAAATTGGTCAAAAAAAAAGCAACACACTTGAGAATTTGAAGAAAGTTAGACTTCAAAGAATGACAAAGGGATTAAGAAAGGGGAAGAGACTACAAAAGAAAGTTTTCAGGGAACATATAAATAGATTGTAAAAGCTTCTATGTACATGAAGAGAATAAAACAGGGTAAGTCATAATAGAGAACAAAAAGATGGTTCACAAATTAAATACATATTTTTGCTTCAGTATTCACAAAGGAACACACACATAATGTCCCAAAAAGTATTGGGAAACACAGAGTCTAATGAGGGGGATAGAAATCAGCATTTGCTGAGAAATTGTGTTGGGAAATCACTGGGATGGAAATCTAATAAATCTCCAGAGCCTGACAATTTACAACCCAAAGTACAAATTTAAGGGGCCCTAGAAATTGTGGATGCACTAGTAGTCACCTTTGAAGATTCTATGGACTCTTGTCAGTTCCTACGGTTGGAGAGTAGCTAATGTAACTATACTATTAAATTAAAAAAAAGGTAAAGTGAGAAAAAAAGGGAATTACAGACTGGCTAGCCTGACATCCATAATGGGGAATGTCTAGAATAGATTATAAAAGAAAAACAATAACAGAGGACTTGAAAAACTGTGATAGGATCAGACAGAGTCCGCATGGATTTAAAAAAGGGAAATCAAACTTGATAGATTTCCTGAAATGTTTAAGGATTTAACTGGTATAGTTAATAAAGGGGAGTCAATGGATGTGGTTTACCTGGATTTTCAGAAGTCTTTTGATAAGGTCCCACAGAAAAGACTAACATGAAAAATTGAAGCACGTGATAATGGAGGTAGTGTACTGACACCAATAGAGAACTAGTTGACGGATAGGGAACAAAGACTAGGAGTAAAATAGGTCTTCCCTCCCCACCCCGAGTAGCAGCCAGTTACTACTGGGGTATTGCAGGGATCAGGTTTTGGATCCCAGCTATTCACAATTATTAAATGATTCAGGTGAGGGAACTTAATGCAATTCCAAGTTTGTAGATGACACAAAGCTGAGTGAGAGGATGAACTGTGAGAACACAGATACTTCAGTGTGTTTTGAACAAGTTGAGGTCAGTGGGAAATGCATGGCAGGTGCAGTATAACATGAATAAATGAGGTTATCCACTTTGGTAGCAAAAACAGGGTGACTGATCATTATCTGAATATTGAACAGGCGACTGGTTGGGAAAGGGGGAGGTGCAATAAGACCAGGTGCTTTTATACACCAATTGCTGCAAGTAACCATGCAGGTGCAGCAGGTGATGAAAAACACAAATGGTATATTGGCTTTTATAGTGAAAGGATTTCAATACAGGAGCAGAAACATCTTGCTGCAATTATACTAAGCCTTGGTGAGATCACACTCTCGTACTGTATGCAGTTATGATCTCCTTACCTTAAGAAAGATGTTTTGAGTATTGAGGGAGTGCAACAAAGGTTTCCCCAGACTGACTCAGGGATGACAGGACTGATGTTTGGAGAGAGATGGAATCAGTTAGGACTATATTCACTGGAGTTTAGAAGATTGAGGGAATATTGCAGACACCTATAAAATTTGAATAGGACTGAACACAGTAAACACAGGAAGGACATTTCTGATGACCTGGCAGTCCAGAACCAGAGGTCACAGTCCAAGGTTACGGGATAGGCCATTTAGGACGAAGATAAATGTCTATATGCAGATAGTGGTGAGTCTGGAAGCAGTTAGACCAAAGCATGGAACATTTTCAAAGAAGAAGTAGACATAATTTTTGGGGCTAAAGGGATAAAAGCGTACTGTGAGAAACTGGAAACAGGGAACTGGGTTGGATAATCAGCTGTGATCGTTTTAAAGGTGGGGCAGGCTCAAAATGTCTGAATGGCCTACTCCTGCTACTATTTTCTTTATTCCAGATAAAATCTTAATTTTATAAATTTTCATTAGAACAGGCCATCACTTTAACCAAATATCAAAATTTAAAAAAAAAAGTGATGGTACTCATGCCATAAAACTAGCTGCTTCCCACTCTCAAATTACATTCATTTTTGGAGAAACATTATTGTTTAGCAATGCTTAGTTTCTTTTTATATTAGATAAATTTTTGGCAAATTAACTGGATTTTGGATGCACTGTCTGGGCCCTATTGCCCACCCCTAGTTACCCTTGAGAAAGTGGCAGATGCCATTGTGAATCGGTATTTGTTGTATATACACCCACAATTCTATTACGGACAATTCCAGGGTATCAACCAAGGAATTAAGGAATAGCGACATTTTGGTCATCCCGCTGGCAAACTCCAGTAACTATAGTCCTACGGAATCCATGATTTTGCACATCAATTCCCAGGAACACATGAAATGTCATAATATTCAAGGGTCTGGACGAAGTACTGAAAAATGGGATTAATGTTAATAAGTGATTTCACAGAATCATGGAATCCCTAGAGTGTGGAAGCATACCAACAAGTCCACACCAACTCTCTGAAGAGCACACCAGCCAGACCAAACACTTCTCCCCTGGGCCTCCCCTCTCCTGCCCGCCCCCCTGCCTCCCCCCACCCCGCGCGCCACCCCCCTCGCCCGCGCCCCCCGCCCCCACATTTCCAACCTCTAATTTACCTCACTTGCACATTCCAAGATTATGGGTCATTCCACCTAACCTGCACATTTTTGGACTGTGGGGGGGAACATGAACACCCAGAGGAAACACAAAGATACAGGGAGCATGGAAATTCCACATAGACAGTTGAGGATGGAATTGAACCCAGGTCCCTAGCACTGTGAGGCAGTAGTGCTAACCACTGAGCCACTGTGGCAACCCTTTTTTTGTGTCCGTGCAGACTTGATGGACTGATGGGCCACTTCTGTAATGTGACTTTATATTTCTAAGTCAGGACAATGAGTGGCTTGGAGGGGTACTTGCAAGTGGCAGCGTTTACATGCATCCCCTTCCCTGGTCTTTCTCTATGGCAGTTATTGACAGTTTGGAAGATGCTGTGCGTCTTGTACTGGGTGCATGGTTACTGGCAAATGTCTGAGATGAAAGGATGAAATGTTTGTGAAGGTGGTGCCAAACTGGCTGCTTAGTCCTGGATGGTATAAAGCTTCTTGACTGTTGTTGGAGCTGCATGCATCCAGGGAAGTATTGCACCACAGTCCTGACTTGTCCATCATCGAAAGTCACATATTTTGGCAAATTAGGTGCTGTGTTATTTGCTGCAGGATACACACTTTAATCTGCTCCTGTAGTCACAGCCATTACAGAGGAACCTTAATTATCTGAACACCAACTATCCGAAAATCGGATTATCCAAAGGAGATCTCGAGGTCCCTATAGAAACATTACATCAAAGACATGTTTCCAACAGTGATCGCATCTTTTGTTTAGTGATTAAACAGGCACCGCCTCAAAATGACTGACCTCCTGCCCGCTCTCTCCCCACACTTTCACTGGAGTTCTACACGGGAGTGTACCCTAAGCCGCTGTCCACAAATACTGTGTGTGTGTGCGCGCGCGTTCGTGCACGTGGCGGGGTTGGCCGGGGAGCAATGCTGGGGGTAGGTCTCGCACTGTGTGCTACTGCAGCCTCCTGAACGGGGAGCAGATTTTAAAAGTTCCAAGCCCCAGAGGAAAGGTATTTAATCAATTAACCAAATAAATCGATTATCCAAACAAAATAGTGCCCGCCCATCTCATTCGATGAATCGAAGTTCCCCTGTATATTGCCAGTCCTATTCAGATTCTGGCCAATGGCTGTTGGTAATGAAGGGGTCAGTCATGGTAGTGCTATTGAAAGAAAAGGGTGATGGTTAGATAATGATAAATCTTAAATGCAGCAAAAATTCTACTTTTATCAAATCCCGGGAATTGTTGAAAAGGTTCCCCAAAAATAGGATATTGTCATAATTGTAGTAGATGGTATTACCAGGCAAGTCAAATCCGGCCTGATAGACAATAAGTTTTACTTTATATGAGTTCTACTTTGTATACATAATACCAGGTATATTTGGAGACAAGCTTTCAGAGTGTTGCACCTTCGTCAGATAGCTAGTGGGGCAGGATCATAGAGCACAGAATTTATAGAGAAAGATCAAAGTATGTGATATATTGAACAAACTTCGTTTGTTGTTAAGACTTAATCACTTTGACCTTTTACTATAAATTCTGTGTCCTATGATCCTGCCCCACTAGCTACCTGATGAAAGAGCAGTGCTCTGAAAGCTTGTACTTCCAAATAAACCTGTTGGACTATAACCTGTTCTATGATTTTTAACTTTGTCCACCCCAGTCTAACAGTGGCACTTCCACATAAATATACAAAACAGGTCAGTTATGAAAAAATTCGCAAGAACCAGTCATCAAGAAAGTTTAACAGTTATTTTTCCAAAATGAAAAAATAACTATATTACAGCATACAACTACTATTGGAATGAATACGAAAGAACGCTTCAACCCTTGACTTCCAATAACAACTTTACAGACACTCAAATCTCAGTGAAGGATCAACCCTGTCTCCCCACCAAATCTCCTTTTTCAAGTAACTAATCAATTTCGTTTTCAGTAAAGTTCTGTACATTCACTCAACACTAATATCATCCCCTGAGATCCTCAAAAAAATTAACTTTTCCATTATTTGTGGACATGGGTTTTTTTTTAAAAACCTCAGCTGTCTTTGACAGCTCAGTAGGATTTCACCCTCTCAGACATCTCCACAGCTTTTTGCCTCAGTAGTTTTCTTCCAAGCAAGTTGAGACCTCTTCTACCGTGTCCGGACTGTTTTAGAGGCTGCTAAACCAAAAAGCACCTCTGCTGTTATAGATCTTTTCTCCCTGAAATAATCCTGCTTTATTAGCCCCTCTCTCTCTGGATTGTAAAACTCTAGTCAGCAAACACCCTAGCAATATCTTTGTGGGCTCGCTAATCATTTAGCTAAACTTTCACGATTTTTTAGAAACAGTCTTTAACTCACTCTATAGCTTTATGACCTTTTATTTGAAAAAGTTCATATCTTCACAGAGTTGAAAATTAAAACCTATTTCCCTCCAGCTTAGAACCTACATTTCCATAAAAAGATAAAATATGAAGAACCTTCACAATATGTCAATTTAAACTAATGACGGAAGATGAATTCTCTGTAACTGAAACAAAATCTTCCTTTACTACCAGGAAACAACATGCTACGTTTATCAGTTTTCACATGGAGGTTAGTTTCTGAGGAAACTGTCAATAAAGATGGAATCAAGTGAAAGGAGCAATTTTATTGTCTAATTTTCATGAAGACTTATAATTGGATAAAGTCTTGATAAGTCATTTTTTTGAGCTTTTTAAAATCATACAGTTCATCACCAATTTCCTTATAAGTTGACTACTACTGCACATTGGTGAAAGAAACTGAAAAAGTTTCTCAGCAATGTTATCTCGATTTCTATTCATTATTAAGCCACCACCATGAGGAGAAGCAAGTTCCAGTAACTAAGTTGAAAAATGTGGTGCTGGAAAAACACAGCAGGCCTGGCAGCATCTGAGAAGCAGGAGAATCAACGTTTCAGGCATAAGCCCTTCTTCAGGAATGAGGCTGGTGTGCCAAGTGGGCTGAGAGAATTTGGGGGAGGGGTGCTG
>NC_057720.1:23232514-23245302 GCF_004010195.1 Chiloscyllium plagiosum | reverse complement strand
CCCACTTGGCACACCAGCCTCATTCCTGAAAAAGGGCTTATGCCCGAAAGGTCAATTCTCCTGCTCCTTGGATGCTGCCTGGCCTGCTGTGTTTTTCTAGCACCACATTTTTCAACTCTAGTCTCCAGCATCTGCAGTCCTCACTTTCTCCTTGCTTTTCCTAAGAAAACCAACTCTAAAACCAAAATCAATACAAGACTTTTAAATGTCATTTGCAAATTCTCAATCATTTAAAACTGCTTTTTAAATACTATTTGAAATTTCGATTAGTTTAAAAAAAAAGAGATAATTTTTTGCATTAACATCCAGCATCCGGTAAAATCCATTTTGCAAAGTGACCCTGTGTACTAGTGAATGGCATTCAGATGTTTGTGGAGTTACCTGGCCATAACAAAGGCATGTTTAAGACTCAGAGCAATTCTAAAAGCTTGTTTCGCAATGCATAAATCCTATCCCTTACAATTCTCTCTAAGACTTTGCCCACAAACATTCAGATGTTTGTGGAGTTACCTGGCCATAACAAAGGCATGTTTAAGACTCAGAGCAATTCTAAAAGCTTGTTTCGCAATAGTATCTGATTGTCTGGCAATCACCTTTGGGTGGAAAGCATCTAAAACTAAAATAATAAAGGATTAAGAAGTCATGAAAGATTTGGCACCAGATTTCATGTCAGAAAATCAAAAGAATATTGAGTCACCATGGAATACATTGAAAATACTGATGAGCTGATCACATTGAGTTAATGTGGCAAACTGGATTTTAAGATTGGGGATTGCTGGGTATCTTCAATCGCTCATAATAAACTTCAATTTACTTGCATCATTGTGTTACAACGAAATGTTAACAAAATGAAGTTAATCAATCTTTGGAATTAAGTATTGAAAGCACATTCAGCAGTAATTTATTTTTACCTTTGTAATAATTCTGTAAGTGACAAATGTTTCAAGTGTTGTAACATGATTTGCTGGGTCGTCAACCGTGACAAAAATATCTTTGCTGTCAGGTTCATCATCCAAAGTATGCTGATTAATCATAGAAGATGGAGAAGTCTGCATGGAGATACTGAACGAACTGGCATCAGTGAAGCTAGCATCCTGTTGGAAAACAGAAGACAATATTCCTTATTTATCTAAAATGAAATGTTGTTAGCACAAGAGGGCATTGAAATAGTTGCATAAAACCAGATATGGAATTTAAGCATATTGCAATTTGGCTTTGAAAAGGTCTCAATCTTATGCACTCACCAAACAGATGTACTTTTTTTTTATGTCGCATTTCAAATAAAAGTACAACCCAAGAGCATCATGTTGTGAAGTTTTGAATTCAAATTTACTAACAGAAATTCACACACAAATGTGATCAAACCTCAAATACAACAGCGTATTCAAAAACCAAATCAGAAAATAAACAGAAAACGCTGGAGGTTCTCAGCTGATCAAGCAGCATCTGTTAAGGGGAAAACTGAGCTAATGGAGTGATTTTGTATCAGAAATCAACTGTCAGTTTCATAGAGGGTTTCTCTCAGTGAGGCCTAGCAATATTTCTTATATGATAATTTCAAATACACCTTGTCAACTGTAAACCTATGGTGCCTCACTCATCCTACCTTCCCTCACCCAACAGGTGGATGTACTCATCACTGCTGGAACCTCCTGAGATTTCTGACATCAGTGCCATCTTTAAAGACCAGCTGGGCACCCAGTCAAGCACTGCTAGCCAGGAACTGCCCTTCACTGAATATGCAGTGGGTGAACAATGAGAAACAAATGCTTCTCAAGGCATACAGATGGCGCAGCTGACACTTTATTGGACATAGAATTAAAACATTTGTGCATATATTGCTACTGAAGAACCAAGCTACATGTTACCTGCCCTTAGTTTCATCCCATTTCTTAATCCTACCTAAACGAGTGCTCTTTTTAACTGGGTGACCACTGTAGCCCAACATTCTCTCATTGCTCAGCAACAGGTAGAGGGGAGTATGATTGCACATTTAAAAGACATATGGACAGGAACATGGATAGGAAAGGTTTAGAAAGATCCGGGGAGATTTCCAACGCCCCTCCTCCAAGTATCACATTTCCAACGCCCCTCCTCCAAGTCCCTCCTCCCTACCTTTTATCTTCTCCTGCTGAACACTCTCTGCTCATTCCTGAAGGGCCTGTGCCCGAAATGTCGAATCTCCTGTTCCCTGGATGCTGCCTGACCTGCTGTGCTGTTCCAGCAATAAAGTTTCAACTTAGAAAGATCCGGACCAAATGTAGGCATTTGGGACTAGTTCAGTTCAGGAAACCCGTCTGGCATGGACGAGTTGGGCCAAAAGGCTTGTTTCTATGCTCTATACCTCTGATTTTATAATAGCCAAAGAGAATAATAAGACAAACTAAGGTCTTTTTGGGAACATACAAGAACTTCTTGCCTTTCAGCTAACATCAAATGTACAGTCAGTCAATGAGTAATCACTGCATCCAGCTCACAGCTGTTGGAACCAGCTGTAATAAAATCTGGTCTGGCTTATTGTGCTCCACTCTACAGTGCTCTATCCAGCAGAAAAAATGATATCCCTCTTACTTGATGTCATCTTCCTCCTTGGAAGATTGATGCTATTCTTCCAGCTCCTCAGAGTCCATCAATAACTTTCTCACCTCCTGCAATTGTGCAAAGCATAGCATACTAAGATTACAAAGGCTCCCCAGACTGACCCAAGCAAGACAATCTTACCATCAGTACATGCATCTTCTGTTCCATGATTGATTCCCCTGGTTGAATAATGGGTTACACTGTGCCTGTGCTCAGCCTCAGACCAGAGGGTGTATAACAGCAAGCATGGTCACAGAAGGTAGCCCTGGTATCCCAGTAACTACTCTTGTAAAACATGCAACCTCTGATGGTTTAGCACTCTCCTCCATACATGGCTATCAAAGTTACCAATAAGGCCACTTCAGGGATCTCTGACATTGGGATCTTACTCCAATGAATGCAACTAACTGTTGTAGGATTATAGATACCGTCTTCAGAAATATAATACCACATCAAATGTGTTGGCAAACACAGTTCAAAGGAAGAAGAAACCAGTTCTGTGCCCTTTTCAGCCTGAGATCTTGAACTATTTGTGAATTGTGGCCCGCAAGTCCCATTTCTAAGGTAGCTGGTAAAATGTGGAGCTGGAAATGCACAGCAGGTCAGACAGCATCAGAGCAGGAAAGTCGACATTTCGAGTCAGTATCCTTCATCATTTTATCAACTCTGACTTCCAGCATCTGGAGTCCTTATTATCTCTAAGATAGCTGGAATTGCTTGTGCTTTACAGACAGACTATCTACCACGAACAGCTTTCAATAACATGATCAAGACTGCTCAAGACCATGTGTACCAACACAATTCGATGCTGCATGCATTTCACATGAAAGGTGGAATGATGAGAGCTACTGTCAACCTGTATTGTGAAAATGCCTAATTAATGCAATTGCCTCAAGTGCATGGTGTCATTCACAAGTGGAGTCCACACACCCAGACAGAAAAAAATTAGTTATGCCACCCACCCCAGGTGGGGTCACAACCATTTTATCTTTCCACTGTGCATTTACAAGTTGTATGATTATGGAAGGCAATGCAGATCATGCTTGGCACAATGAGTTACAGGGTCAGGCTGTTAATGAAGACCCATCCCCTCCCCACATTCCTTTTCTCCTGGCATCACTTGTTGGGCAGCATGACTAAATTAATCATGTCAGACCCACGCTCGCTTCCAGCATCTGTGAGTTTATTGCTTTACAAAGGGGAAGAAAACCTCTTTGCAATCGAGGGACTTCAATGATCAAAGGCAAAGATACCCTTTTTATATACTTGCTCTAAGGCCACTTTTGGCTGTTGTAAACCAATGATTGATTACATGCACATTCAATTATGTGATTGCACGATCAATTTTAGATCCTCTCATGATGTTTACAACAATTCCCTAATTACATAACCTTGGGCCTTCGTAACATCTCTCATTCGGTGACATTCCAGACTTTAGGCTGCTGCAATAATCTCTGTTCATAGGAAGGGGCCCTTCTCTAGCTCCCTTTCCACAGGAATGCAGTTAAATCCCTTAATGCCTGTATTCTTTATATATCATAAAACATGCAGCTATAATTGCTCAGGGTTCTTAGCAGTCCCTTTCTTTTTAATACATACTAAATATCAAACTCTGGACTAGCCTGAAAAGGGGGCTTCGATCAGGATTTCTCAAGGATGTTCCATATCAAACTGTCTTGACACAAACAGCTGCATTTGTTTCTGTTTCAACAGCATCCATTGTATGTATTGCATAAAACTGTTATTTTAATCTTGTTACCTTGGGTACACTATGAAGGCTACAATTACTCTAGTTTATAGTTTAACTTCAAACAGCAGACGATAGAAGCTGCAGTTTAAACTAAAAATCTTGCTCAGCCATTTCATGTCAACTGAGAACCCCACACAGCCATTTTATGTTGCTTCAGCCATGGGTTCCCTAACACCCTGTTCAGCCCATCAGTACTTAGCTTCCACATATTCCCATATACCAGTGAATTAAAATTTCATCTCTTAGCATTGCCCACAGCTTTAGCCCAATAGGTTAGCCATGCTATCATGCTGCATTATCCCTGTGCCAAGACAAAGATTGTGATGACCAACAATCCCTCCCTCCTGCACTGACCCACGTCCTCAAATGCACTATTCTCCTCTCCTATCCCTTAAATGTTGAGTTTTCCTCTTCACAAATATTGTTCCCTCTGCACCCAAGCATGCTGCCTCTAGGCCCCACAATTGAGTTCCCCTGACTGAAGGGTGTCACTCTTGACCTGATGGAGGTCTATTCCCCTCCAACTTTGAGGCTTGACTATTTGGTTGAAGCATATCGTACAGACTTATGATACCCCACAACAACAATGTCCAACCCCTCGACTGATTACTACTGACAATGACCAGGTGCCAGACTTTGTACTTGCACTAAAAGCAGGATTGACATATTCTACGCCTTTAAGTTCTGACTGAGAGGCAAAGGGTCAAAAGCCACAGTAATGACAACATGCTGAGAGTATTCAAGTACTTGTGAAGTGACTGAGTGCTAAGACAGCAAGCGAGGAGCCATGAGGTACATTCTGGTCCAATCCCAAAAAGTTGATGGCTCAGTGGTATTATCACTAGACTGTTAACCCAGAGACCCAGGCAATATTCTGGGGACCCAGGCTCAGCAGACAGCAGGACCTGAATTCAATAAAAATCTGGAATTAAAAAGAGAGTCTAACGATGACAATGAATCTCTTGTCGATTGACAGAAAAGCCCATCTAGTTCACTAATGTCCTTTAGGGAAGGAAACGGTCATCTCTGTACATGACTCCAGACTCTCAGCAATGTGGTTGCCTTTTAACTGCCTGCTGGGCTGGGTAATCAGGGATGGGCAATATATGCTGGTTTAGCCAGCAACACCCTCATCCCAAAAATGAATAAATAAAATAAGTTCATGAATTGTGTGCCTGTTGCTGTGTGCAAAGTGCCCTGGCAGTATCATTTCTATAAGAAATGCCAGCATGCTTCGAAATACAGCAATGAAATGTAGAACAGTATTTCAGATGGATCAGAAATCCACCAATAGGGCTGGGCAGTCACTGCCTGTAAAACCTGCCCTAAAATGTTAGTGAGGGCTGCCAAGATGAAGGACTTGAGGAGAAAGTTGTGAACTGGGTTGCCAGTCTTTGACTTTATAGTCAAGAATAGTCACAGTCTATTTTCTGTCTGGTAGCTGGGAAACTATAATAACAGGGTGGCACGGTGGCTCAGTGGTTAGCACTGCTGCCTCACAGCACCAGGGTCCCAGGTTCGATTCCAGCCTTGGGCGACTGTCTGTGTGGAGTTTGCACATTCTCCTTTGTCTGTGTGGGTTTCCTGAGTGCTGCGGTTTCCTCCCACACATCATGAAAAACATTTTCAGTGAGAGAAGTTTGGATCTGGAAAGCACTGACTGAGGAGGATGGCGGAGGGAAGATCAATTACAGTTTTCAAAAGAGGACTGAATCTTGTGATTGCTACAGCATGGAACTCACTATACCTTGAGAAAGCCAGTGTGGATTCAATTGGCATAATATTCTCCTCATGCATTGTAATCATTTTGTAATTCTATTCTAGAAATTCTGCTGCTACATATGCTTATTTTAAAAAGCAGTTGAATCTACTATTTGCTATGAAGCCAGAAAAGTCTTCATGACACAACAGTGTTCTTATGGTCTCTTTCTATACAACTAAGTTCAAAACACAATCTTGTTCTCCTTACAGCAAGACGATATCACTTCTTCATGCACATACCACAGTATTTGTCCCTTTCTCTTCAATCCTTTTCACAATACAACATGACGAAGTACAGCATATTATTTTAGTACTGTTGGAAAATAACTAATACGTCAATGTAAGATAACTTTGCAAACATATGCTAGGAATAGCCAAGTAAATGAAGACCATCAAGGTAAGAAAACCCACTGGATACTGATGTTCCACACTCTATGTTGCCACAAGGTTTAAAGAGTAAGAGTCTGTCCAATGAACTCTGAGTACTTTTTTAACATTTTATTTTTATTGTTTGTCAGGATTCTTGCCTTCCAGCATTGTACTTTTTGCTCCTGCTTATTTTAGATCTGTACATTTATCAGCAACATTTAAGATTTTGGTGGCTTTTAACCACTTAGTGCAGCTTAGAATTCTTAACTTCAGACACACAGAAAAACTATATTACTAACTCAAAAACCCAATCCAAACTAAATTGCAGTTTACATTACAATGTCAGCAACAACAATTGAATGAATGAGGATGAAGAGAAGTTGTGAATGGAATGTATGGATGGGGCATCCTGATGGCCTACCCAGAACACAGCTTATTCGTGTTGAGTCACGTTCAGGCCCCATATAAATTGATGATATCAAAAGGCACATGCAAAGATAACCAAACTGCAGTTACACCCAGAGTCAAAATAGGAACCATACATTGGTTCAATTTTATACTTGGTACATCAAGTCAACCTCCATTTTCAGGTCGATGTTAGGTGGATGTGTGTGGATGTTCAACCTTTGGATGTGTGTGCTTCAACAAGCCATTTAAGCACCTGCTTAATGGGTGAGGAGGATGTTACAACAATAAAAATAACATATGCAAAGATATCTCATTTGATATTTTGTGATCTCACCACCAAACAGGTATACCAAGTTCATCAGATCGTTCATAAAAAGTGAGGCTTGTTTAGTTCAATAGATGAAAATGATTTGTGTGGAGGGTTATTATGAAACTGAAAACATACCTGATCTGCAGCCAGATTCTTACAAAAAATGCCAAAGCCACTTGACTAAACTAATTTGACATGCTTTAAGACACCTTTTATTATCCTAATAGAATACATTAATAGACCATTAACCACACTGATTTAAGATGCATTACTGTCTTTTTTTCACATTTCAAAATAGGAACCATACATTGGTTCAATTTTATACTTGGTACATCAAGTCAACCTCCATTTTCAGGTCGATGTTAGGTGGTTTCAAGAGGTAATATATATGAGCTATAATACCTAAAAAAATATAAAATTTACTGGAGTGAATATAGTATCAACATATTAAGTTGTAAAGAAATAATCAGTTTATTTTAATAAAATAATTCTTGGAATTATACAGCATGGAAACAGACCCTTCAGACCAACTCGCCCATGCCAAATTTCCAAAACTGAACAAGTCCCATTTATCTGCATTTGGTCCATATCCCTCTAAATCTTGCTTATTCCTGTGCCTACCTAAATGACTTTTAAATGTTGTAACTGTTCCTGGATCTCCCACTTCCTCTGGCCATTCATTCCAAGTAATGATCATGCTGCATGAAAAAGCTGCCCCTTAGGTCCCTTTTAAATCTTTCTCTTTTCACCTTAAAATTATGCCCACTCGTTTTGAATTCATCAAGCCTCGGAAAAAGACCTTAGCCATTTCATCCTATCCTTGCCCCTTATGATTTTATAAACCTCTAATAAAAACACTCCTCAGTCTCTTACACTCTACGGAAAGAAGTCCCAGCTTATCCAGTCTCTCCTTGTAACTCAAATCCTCCTATCCCAGTTACATCCTTATAAATCATTTCAGCACACTCTCCAATTTAATAATACTCATCCCATAGCAAGGGGACCTGACTATAGCCAGTACTCCAAACGTAGCCTCACCAATGTTCTGTACAACTACAACATGACATCCCAACTCCTATACTCAATGCTCTGAGCAATGAAGGCAAGCCGACTAAAAGCCTTCTTTATCACTGTTTACCTGTGAAGCAACTTTCAATGAACTATGTACCTCAACCCCCAGGTCTCTCTGTTCTGCAACACTCCCCAAGGTCATGCCATTAAACTGTGTATGTCCTGCCCTTGTTCATCTTACCAAAATGCAACAATTTGCATTCATATAAATTAAACTCCATTTGCCACTCCTCAGCCCTTTAGCCCAAGTGATCAAGATCCCTTTTGTGGTTTTAGATAACCTTCCTCAGTGTCTACCATACCACAAATTTTGGTGTCACCCACAAACTTATGAACCATGCTTCCTACATTCTCATCCAACTCATTTATATAAATGACAAACAGTGAACCCAGCAACGATTCCTGCAGAACAATTGTGCCAGTAAATACAACAAAGATTGACAAATTTGGCAAGTTGAAAGCTGGTGGTGTTTGAAAATCAGCCATTTTTAGAAATTTCAATGGAATAAAATTTAAAAACTTACGTGGCTGATTCGGTCAGGCACGGCACAAGCACAGTGCAATTCTAGATGAGTTACGGACTTTGTTGACAGCCCAAGAATCCTTGACTCCATCCAACAGTCTGACCTGACTGCCCAGGACTCAAAATGTCTGATTCAACTCTGGAAATATCCAAAATTTGGACCAGCATCCATTCTGAGAGTGCCAGATTTAAAGTAGTGTACCCATCACAGATGTTTTGGGGAGATTCAACATCATTGACTTTCCTTTACAGAGCAAAAAGTTTGGGCCACTAATTATTTTCAGATTCGATGCATTGACAAAAATGCAGTATCTACCTATCTCTCGAACTGAGGCAACTTTCAGCTCTGGCATATCTTCATGTACATTCTCTGTAGCTGTTTCTTTCTTAGAAAAGGATTTCTGCAGTTATCAGTATCATCATTCATTGAGACTGTAAGACTGGGTGCTGTCTAACTCAACCTACTCAACTCATCCTTACTGCTTTACTGTGGCAAGCTGGTCTCATTTTCTAATAGAATAGGAATCATTTGGTGCTTTGAAGCTTTTTCCACCGTTCATTGGAAAGTTGATTAGTTTTCATAAGCAGGGTTTTCTGGAGTCTTTAGATCAAGTTGCCTGAGCAACATGTCATCGTCATCAGCAGCCATCTTACATTCACATTTGTTTTCTAGCTCAGTCCTCAGATCTTTCTCAGTCCTTCAGAATGTCTACTTGTTTGTTCAGTAATTTGAATTACCTAGATTCAGTAATGTCACAATTCTGAGAAACTAACCTCAAATATGAAATTCCTTCAAAGTGACAAACATTAATTTGCTCTTGTAGTCTCACATCAACATTTTGCAAGATATTGAGAAATTCAATTTTGATTCTTCCCAAATTACACTAATTCAGGTAAAATAGAGTCTTAGCCACATTTAGCAGTGAAACTTTCAGACTCTAAAGTGACAGTTCTTAAAGTGGTATTTCTGAGTATAATCAGGAATGAGAATAAATGTATTGCAGTAACACAAACATATCACAACCAGAAGGTTATAAAACATTAAGAATCAGCTGTGCTGAAATGGGCCAGCGTAAATGAACCAAGTGTACCCAAATAACCCCTAAATAAAGAAATTATCAAAAGGATTTCGCTTTTCCTTTATCATGAATCAGAACCAATGCACATCAATTAACAGGCAAATGATAACTGAAATAAAACAAAATATTTCACATTAAGACAGTCAATATAAGAAAGATGTATCTTACAAAACCAAAATTTGTTTTTGATTATGGTCAGCACCGACTGGTTGGACCAAAGGGTCTGTTTCCATGCTGAATGACTATAAAAGCACCCAATGTGTGGTGCCATATGCAGTTCCCAAGTTGTTGAATTTGCGCTCTGGTATGTAGGATCTGTTACTTCACAACTCAATCAATTTGCCGTTCGGAATACTTCACTAGCAACTATATTCTGCAAGAGTTTTCTGACGATAATCATCAGTCAAAGATACAATCCCAGAACTTCCTTACCTACATTAACAGCAGTTAGGGTACAAATTCCCTCAAGACTCCTTTGTCTGATCCCCTTTTTTAAAAAAAATATAAATTAAGCAAACAGTCTGCTTTGTTCTAGCAAAATGAATGCCTTACAGCAGAACTGTTTAATTCCCCATCCCTGCTCTTAGACTGTCTTCAGCTTTAGAGCATAAGGACAAGGGGCAAGAGGCAATTCAGTCCAAGCTTGCTCCATCATTCTTTTAAACTCCAGGAAGTCTGTGCCTAAAGTGCTCAATCTCTGTTCATTAGTCAAATCCCCCATCTGAGATATATCTAGTGAACCTCCTCTGAACTGCCTCCAAAGTAACTATATGTATTCTCAAGTAAGAGAACCAAAATTTTATGCAATACCCCAGGTGCGATTTCATTATTGCCTTGTACAGATGCAGCAACATGTCTCTACTTTTCTACTCTATTTCTTTAGCAATAAATATTAAAATTTCATTTGCCTTCCTTATTACGTGCTGTACCTACAAGTTTTCTGTGATCATGCATGAGGACGTCCAGATCCCCATGCATTGAAGCACTCTGCTATTTCTCTCCATTTGGATAATAAGTTGCCTTTCTATTCCTCTGACCAAAATGGATAATCTCAAACTTATCCAATTTAAACTTCACTGGCTAAATCTGGGTCCATTCATCTAATCTATCCCTATTTATTTGTAAATTTCTTAATTCTTCATTGCAATTTAGCTTATCACCTATTTTAGTGTCATCTGAAAATTTGGCTATAGTACCTTCTCTCCCTACATGCAAGTCATGAATGCAGAGTGTGATTAGTTAAGGCCAGATGACTGAAACCTGTAGCATGCCATTAGTTACATCTTAGAATGAGAAAAAGACCTATTTATTTCAACTTTCTTTGGCTAGCCAATCCTCCATCCAAGCTAACGAATTTGATCTTACCCTGTGTGTTAACCTTTTGTGCGGCACCTTATCAAATGCCTTCTGGTGGCCCAGATATACTCCACCTACAGGACCTCCATTATCCACCATGCTTGTGACATTTTCAAAGAACTCTGGCAAATTAGTCAAATGTGATTTATCCTTCATAAAATGATGTTAACATTGATGGATTGAGTTTTGCTTTTCCATCCTTATTGCACACACACAACACCTTGTAAATATGCCTTCTCTGTTCCTCAAAGAAGCTACAGATTGTGTGGTCTCTGGCCCCACTACATCCTTTAGCTTAATCTATTTCCTGTTGGTACTGCTCCCAGGTCAAATGGTTGCCAAGTCACCAACCAGCACCTATTCTGCAAGAAAAATAGTGGATCCATAAGAAGAAAATAAATAGAAGCAAAAGACCTTAAGATTCATTATCTTTGCTCCACCTTTAATATCACACGTGATGTTGGATTTTAACTGTTTCCCTGCCTGCTTCCCATATTTCTTGAGTCCATAAGACATCAAAAATCAAGTTCAAGTTCATTACCCAAACCATTAAATAGTGATTAGGAAAACCATGGCCTAAAGCTTTTCATTGCCAGATCATCAGAGATGGAAAACACATTGGGAGAAAAGAAATCAGGGCCCCGCAGAAATTGTGAAGCACAGATATACAGGAGGTCGTTAATTTGCGAATGTCTGCTTTATGAACACTCACACTTACGAACTCAATCTCATACATGGTCATAATTTAAAAGACACAACATACAAACAATTCAAGGCCACCTCTGGCCCGAAATATCGATTTTCCTGCTCCTCGGATGTTGCCTGACCTGGTGTGCTTTTCTAGCACCACATTTGTCAATATAAAACAATTCACGTACTAATGTACAGTTGTTTTCCATCTCCTGCACTGTGTTTTGATTTGCATTCAAATCGACTTGCAAATGGAATTCAGAACAGAACACATTCTCAACCTAAGGACTGTGCGTATGTGAAAACAATCCAAGAAGTTTGAACTTCCAATCAGCTGACTCCATACTGCAACAACTTGGGTTAGATAAGTGAAACTCACCTGCATTCTTACTTGAGAAACGTTAGGATGTTAAACAGTGTAACGCATCAGTTATCCAGGGTAACTGACCGGAGTATCATCACTGACTATTCACCCACTCCAAAACACAATCCATCCCAAACACTTCAGCGTAACCACCAAACCCTCCAACAGATCTCTTTACACTCTCTCAGGAGAGCAGGTAAGGGCTGTTTGGCAGTGGCTGCTTGAAGGCTCGGTGACATTTGTTTAACGGTTTAAATTTGAAAGTTTTTCTTAAAAAAAAGCATGGAGCGGACCCGGAAGCTGGTATAGCGCAAGCTTACCTGGGTAGGTTTTTTTTCCTATAAAAGCATGCAGGAGAGGAATCCGAGGCACTACAGAGATAGTGTCTCCCACCCGCCCTCCTCCTCTAACCTAATAATAAGACCCGTTGTGGTAAGTAGGTAAGTGCTGCATTTTGCTTGTTCCATTCTTTAGACCTAGTTTTTTTTTAAAAAGGTTACTTTTAGAGGGATGGCAGTGAAGGCAGT
>NC_057720.1:23207800-23229125 GCF_004010195.1 Chiloscyllium plagiosum | reverse complement strand
GAAGGTATATGGCGTACTGGCTTTTATTGGTAGAGGAATTGAGTTCCAGAGTCCTGAGATCATGTTTCAGTTGTATAAGACTCTGGTGCGGCCTCGTCTGGAGTATTGTGTGCAGTTTTGGTCGCCATACTATAGGAAGGTTGTGGAGGCACTGGAACGGGTGCAGAGGTGGTTTACCAGGATGTTGCCTGGTATGGTAGGAAGATTGTGTGAGGAAAGGCTGAGGCACTTGGGGTTGTTTTCATTGTAGAAAAGAAGGTTTAGGGGTGACTTGATAGAGGTGTACAAGATGATTAGGGGTTTAGATAGGGTTGACCATGAGAACCTTTTTCCACGTATGGAGTCAGCTATTACGGGGGGGCATAGCTTTAAATTAAGGGGTGGTAGGTATAGGACAGATTCTTTACTCAGCTTCTTTACTCAGCGAGTCGTGAGTTCATGGAATGCCTTCTTTACTCAGCGAATCGTGAGCTCATGGAATGTCCTGCCAGTAGCAGTGGTGGACTCTCCCTCTTTATGGGCATTTAAGCGGGCATTGGATAGGCATATGGAGGATAGTGGGCTAGTGTAGGTTAGGTGGGCTTGGATCGGCGCAACATCGAGGGCCAAAGGGCCTGTACTGCGCTGTATTTTTCTATGTCTATGTCTAAATGTATGAGAGCCTAAAGCTCATTTTGAACATTGATTCTTAAAAACAGGTTCAAAATTAAATTTAAAAATTTGCTGACTGCATTGTTTCCACGTCAAAGGTCATCACAAAATAAAACACTAGCTAATCTCAGTTCTAATAACAGTTGAGAATCAACAACTGTTTCCAAGATACAAGAAATAGGATGAAAAAAATAGTAGGGCGCCTCGTAACAATTATTATCCAGTCACTCTGACCAATAACATGTTGAAAGAATTTAGCTTCATGTAAGCTTTTAAAAGGAAGAAAGTAAGTTGGAAAGGTGGAGGGTTTAATGAAGAAATTAGAGTGTGAAAGCAGGGCAGCAAATGAGGTGAAGAGCTAAACAAAAGACCAAGAGTCAGAGAGAGGGAGGCTTGGGGAGAAGATATGAATATATCGAAAAGATTGCAAAAGTGAAGGGAGATAGAACATGAAAACTGTCTAATTCATCTATGTACAGAGGAAACTCGATTATCCAAATACCAATTATCCGAAAATTGGATTATCCGAAGGAGGTCTCAAGGTCCCGATTGAAACATTACATCAAAGACGCGTTTCCTACAGTGATTGCGTCTTTTGTTTACAGTGATTTAACAGGCACCATCTCCAAATGACTGACCTACCACCCTCTCTCTCCAGCCACACTTTCCCTGGAGTTCTTCAGAGGGGTGTACCCTAACCACACCCCCACCCCCACCCTCGCTTCCCCAGATAATCTCGCCAACATTGTCCTGCACAGGGCAAATGTGGAATCTGTCAAAAAAGTAGCAGTAAAAAGTTGCGCGCACGCGCTATTTGGAGACTTACTTCACTAAAGCAGCAGCAGCCACCTTATTATTGGTGTCCAGTCCGGCTGCCCCAGAGAGGGGCAGGGTGAGAGGGTACACGACAGGGGCAGCGTTGGACAGGGTCGAGGGGCGGTGTTGTATGGGGTCGGGGAGCAGAGTCAGGCGGGGGGGCAGGGCTGGACGGGGTTGAGGGGTGGGCGGGGGCATTGTGAGCAGGGTCTCGCATGTTGTGTCCTGCTGCAGTCTCCTTAAAGGGAAGCAGACCAAGCTCCAGAGGAAAATCATTTAATCAATTAACCGAAATATCAATTATCCGAACGAAATAGTGCCCACCCATCTCACCTCGGATAATCGAGGTTCCCCTGTAGTTCAGGAAACAAATCTGCAATTCTAGTCCGGCCTTCATGCAACACTGGACTCATTGCAATGAGGTTGATTCTTAACTGTCCTCTGCAATAGTCTAGCAAGTCACTCAATCATAGAATCCCTCCAAATGTGAAATGAGGTCATTCAACCCAACAAGCCTACACCAACCCTTCAAAGAGCATTCCACCCAGTTTCAGCCCCCTTCCTATTACCTGTAATTACCATGCTAACCCACCTAGTCTGGCCATCCCCAAACGCTACAGACAATTTCACATGCTTAATCCACCTAACCTGCACATCTCTGGATTGTGGGAAGAAACTGCAGCACCAGGCAGACACCCATGCAAACATAGGGAATGTAAACTCTACACAGAGAGTCACCCAAGCTGGAATTGCACCTAGTTTCCTGGCATTGTGAGCCAGCAGTGCTAACCACTAAGCCACCATGCCACCCACAGCTCAAGTGTAACAGGGTATGAGCAACAAATGCAGACCTTACCAACAATGCTGATTTCCCATGAAAGAATAACGAATAAAAACCTGATTGGAATGGCTGAAGAAAATGAAGTTCCTCATCAATGTGAAGAGGGTTTCAAAATCATTAAAAGTAAATTATTGTGGCAGACATACAGAGTATTGTTAAAGACTTTCCAGTCTTATCTGCAAAAGCAAATGATTGACAAATCATTTATTCATCCTTCTGACACTCATCTGGATAACAGGCTTAACATACAAAAACTTACTTTCACTATGAGGAGATAACAGTACTGAGCTCAGCAGAATCGCATGGAATTTGATCATTAGCAGGAGTGACATAATTGGCATGGCAGAATCTGGGCCAGCAACAGTAAAACTTTTAAGTATATCATACAATGTCAGTGAATTAGATTGAAAATAATGACTTAGCAGCTTAAAAAATTACAAACTGATTTGTTCCACATTTGCTTTACATTTCATAACTGCAGCTTAATTTTTACATTAAATAAGAGAAAATGTCAGCATATTTTGTGCAATGCTGTGAGGCTAAACTATAGTCTCTAGAACTCAGACTGTGTGAAAATGGCAGTACAGTCATTAAAGTAAACTGAAAACTCAAGGCCACTGGTTCCATGAAGTGATAGAAAAATCCCATGAGCAACGAACCAGACGGAACCTAAATGTCAATTAAAGACTCAATTGACAGCTTCATCTTAATTTTGCAATATTCATATGAAAAATAGTAATTAAATGCTGTCATACTAAAAACAATTTCAACACTATCCCAAACTTAGTACAACATTGCTCTATTTGGAATACAAAGCAGTAAAAACGTATCTTCTGCAAAAAATGTGGGAAAATGCTTTATGAACTTTTGAACAACTAGTTTTTTTGCTTAAAATCAAGTTTCCTTCCTAATTCTAAATTCATTTGTTTTCAAAAACAAATGATGTTTGATATCAAGCAGAGTATCTTGAAAGAATCCATTGTAATGACATGGGATTAGATTAGATTAGATTAGATTACTTACAGTGTGGAAACAGGCCCTTCGGCCCAACAAGTCCACACCGACCCGCCGAAGCGCAACCCACCCATACCCCTACATTTACCCCTTATTACCTAACACTAAGGGCAATTTAGCATGGCCAATTCACCTAACCTGCACATCTTTGGACTGTGGGAGGAAACCGGAGCACCCGGAGGAAACCCACGCAGACACGGGGAGAACGTGCAAACTCCACACAGTCAGTCGCCTGAGTCGGGAATTGAACCCGGGTCTCTGGCGCTGTGAGGCAGCAGTGCTAACCACTGTGCCACCGTGCCGCCCACTAACCCGTCGGCTAATTTAAACCCAACAGACAGAGAAGTTCACCTCATGCCGTAACCTGTTAAATTTCGTGAGGCAAAGAACTATCCCAGATGTCACTATTTAAAGTAAAAATTAAAGAATAAAACTGTTAAGTCCAAATAAGAACGTGGGACAACTATTTACAACTCCTTTCTCTTAAGCCTATTTTTACCTCCCACTCTACTAGTCCCATAAAAAAAGACAATTAAGATTTACAAAAACAAAAGAATCACGTTTCAAAACCAGTCAGCTTTGTTAATTCTCCTTTGTAGATTTTTCTCTGTATTTACCTGGGTCATCTGTATGCTACCAGCAACATAACCTGGTGCACTTCGGCCCATTTCTTCTCTGCACTAACCTGCTGTGGTCTCAATTTTTGTCTTAGGATTCTATCTTTTAGATAATAACGCTCAAGAATGTTCTCTGCCTCCTTTTCTGAGTACGCATTCACACATATATCTTTCATTGTTTTGTTTTTCTGGTGCAAGTCCCTTAGCCCGTCAGGACTAAACACTGCTGTCTGACCCCCTGCTTGTTCAGGTTTTTCCTACACCATTACGTCAAACCAGATATCTGCTAACTGAACCCCACTTCATCTTTCTTTTTAGTTTTTGCTTTGTGCTGTGATTTATGACAGTGGGATCTTGTTACTCCACAGTCTGGGAAAATACCAAGACGTTTTTCTTTTGACTCCTCACTTTCTTGATCTTCCTTGGGTTTTTCCACAACCACTCCCAGCTTGGACCCTTCTAAATCATTCCCAAAAACAAACTGAATTCCTGGAACTGACATCCTTGTCAATCACCCCCACTGTTACTTCTCTAGTCTTGAGTTGGCACTCCAACCTGGTCTTACATAGGGAAATGCTAAAATTCTGTCCATCTATTCCACAAAGTACCACACTCTCAGGTGTGCAAACAGATCAGAAAGTGTGCAAACACACATCTCAAAAGACTGGTTAGATTCTGTATCTCTCAAAATTATAACTTATTGCCCTTCTCTCCTTGTTCTAAGTAAACTTTACACAGGCGAATTCTTTAGAGAGGTGAGGCACTAACTCCATACCCAGCCCCTGCCTAGGCTGTGCACTCTCCTGCAGCTCCTCGGCTCTTCTTGGAGTTTCGTTTACTACTTTCACTAATGCCACTGGCTTAGCTTGTTTTACCACATCTTTTCCCACAGTGCCTTTTTTTAAATGACCTGCACTGTGACTTTACATGTCCCACTTTACCACAGTGGAAATACCTTTTCCTAGTGCCCTTCTTCAACCACCAGTGTTGTAATTTTCTGTGTCCCACTCCATTACAGTGAAAAAAACTGAGGCCTTTCACATCCTTTCCACCCTCTTGGGTTTCTTTAATCGGTGGTAGACACTTACCAGTGTTCTCTACTCTGTTTCATAGTATAGGATCTGCTCTTCTCCCAACTTCTATCCCCCACAGGATGAAATTCTGGCCGGAAGCCTGTCTTATGCACCAACATGTATCCTTCTGCTAACTCTGCTGCCCTTCTACTTCCTGAACATTCTGTTCATCCACGGGAATTCTTATCTCTGGAAGTGAGTTTTTAAATCCAGCAGCATAATTTCTCGTAGAGCCTCAAAAGGTCCTATCAATCTTTAAAGCCCGCAGCCTTCGATCAAAATGACTATGTTTAATTCTTTCAAATTCAACACAAGTCTGACCTGGTTTCTCCTTTATGTTACTGAAGCGCTGTCTATACGTTTGTGGTACCAATTCATAAACACTTAAAACACCCTCTTTGATCTCTTCATAACCTCTTGACCCTTTATCTGACAGTGTGGCAAATACTTCACTAGCTCTGCCCACCAGTTTAATCTGAACTAGCATTACCCATAAATCCTCAGGCCACCACATCTGCTTAGCCAATTTTTCAAATGAAATAAGGAAGGCTTCGACATCTTTCTCTTCAAAACGTGGCAGTTTTGACATATTTGCATATATCACGACCTTCTCTGTTAATCTCCATCCTGTTAAAGTGATTTTGTTGACTAAGTTGCAACTTCAAGTTCCAAGTCGCTCTCTTTTTGGTCAGCTGAGAACCTTCTTTCTCATTCTCTTTCCTCTCGCTCTCTCTCTCCCCCTCTTTCTTCTTTCCCTTTGCTCAGCTAAGAATCTTCCTCTCTTTCCCCTCTCTCGTTCCCCCCACCCCTTGCTTTTTGTTGAACTTCTAACTCCATTTTCCTCAACTGCAATTTAAGTTTTTCTAACTCTACTGCACTTGTCTGTTTCTCTGACACACCTAAGTGTTTGAGTAATCCCCATAAATTTCAGCTTTACTTTTGTCCTTGGTTAAACCCAATTCTAATCTCTTTGCTAATTTTAAGAGCATGATTTCTTTTTCTAAGCTTTCTTGGCAAATCTGGGAATCATCTTCAAAACCTAGGACCTGTTTAGCCACTTTAAGAGCCATTTCTCTCACTTTTAATTTAACCAACCACAAGTAACCGAAATTAAACAAATTGTCTCATCTTCGTTTTACTTTAAGATCTAGGACACGAATCTGCAAGTGTTTAAATCTACTGGGCTTTTTTCCCTCATACCCCAAATCATTAAAATTAAAATGCAGAGTGGGGAAGTGATTAAAAAAAAAACATGATTGGGGTGTTACAACTTACTTTCCTATAGCAAATGATTAAAATATGGAGAAAGGATAGCTGGAGAATTCTGGGAGAGATGAATGATTATAAAGCAATATTTTCTTTGCAACTATATATTTAACCTCTAACCAAAAAGTTTAGGATAGTAAATGCAGCAGAGGGGAAAAGTATGAGAAAACGAACAGGTGGAGGATAAGTGGGAACAAAGTACGAGGGTAAAGCAACTGTGATAAGCAGAGTTAAGGGGGAAGAGAAATTTCCCGTTGACTACAATTTCAAAGAATGCAACATCCAAAATAAAATCTGCAGTGCTTGATGACTTGTTTTAGCAGCAAAAAGTGGTAAAGGACTCAAACATGGAAAAGAACGTCAGAAACAGAAAAAGAGACAAAGCATGAAGCAATAACATAAGGACAAAGGAAGATAGAGTTAGGAGATTCTGACTTGTCATTGAATACACTTTCTATTATCTTATAATTTAATAAATTTAACTTCGGTTGGCACTTGACACTAATTTCCTATGTGCAATTTTAGAACAGAAACAACATAATTTTGCCATGCTATAATCAAACAAATTTCAAATACTGCAGTGCCATCAGTGGCAAGATTTTGTAATTTCAGTGTGACAGGAACACTAACTGAAGGAATGATCAGACTCAGAACAAAATGCATGACTTTAAAATAAAGAATGAATCATCTCTTTATATGCTCTTGTTCTGTTATTCCAACACTGCTTCAAGACTAATTTGGCCTGGACTCTCAGTAGAAAAGCTTTCAGGGTCTGATTGGCAAAGGACACTGGCACTCAGTGTGCAGAGCCAGTAAGTCTATTACCTTGGGCTTTGCCCTTTTACAGGGCTGAGCGCCACTGTTACTCCAAGGGAGAAGGCTTTGGCTCACTACCTCAGCACGGGCCATGGTTACTGCTGCTGATTGGAACATAAAACATTACAGGCCCTACAGCCCTTGATGTTGCGCCAACCTGTGAAACCAATCTGAAGCCCATCTATCCTACACTATTCTATTCTCCTCCATATGCCTATCCAACGACCATTTAAATGCCCTTAAAGTTGGCGAGTCTACTACTGCTGCAGGCAGGCAATTCCACACCCCTACTACTGAGTGAAAAACTTACCTTTGACATCAATCCTATATCTATCACCCCTCAATTTAAAGCTAATGTCTCCTCATGCAAGTCATCACCATCCAAAGAAAAAGGCACTCTCTGTCCAACCTATCTAACCCTCCGATTATTTTATGTCTCAACCACCTTCTCTCTAATAAAAACGGCCTCAAGTCCCTCAGCCTTTCCTCGTAAGACTGTCCCTCCATACCAGGTAACAGCCTAGTAAATCTCCTGAATCCTTTCCAAAGCTTCCACATCCTTCCTATAATGCGGTGACCAGAACTGTACGCAATACTCAGTGTGGCTGCACTAGAGTTTTGCAGAGCTGCAGCATGATCTCGTGGCTCCGAAACTCAATCCCCCTACTAAAAAAGCTTAAACACTGTATGCATTCTTAACCTGGGTGTCAACTTTCAGGGACGTATGTACATAGACATCAAGATCTCTCTGTTCATCTACACTACCAAGAATCTCACCATTAGCCTAGTACTCAGCATGCATGTTAATCCTTCCAAAGTGAATCACCTCACACTTTTCTGCATTAAACTCCATTTGCCACCTCTCAGCCCAGCTCTGCAGCTTATCTGTTGGACTTCTGTAACCTACAACATCCTTCGCCACTATCCACAGCTCTAGTGACCTTAGTATCATCTGCATATTTACTAACCCATTCTTCTAAAAATGACAAACAGCAGTGGCCTGAAAACACATCCTTGCAGTAGAACACTAGTAACTGAACTTCAGGATGAATATTTTCCCATCAACCACCCCCTCTGTCTTCTTTCAGCTAGCCAATTTCTGATCCAAAATGCTAAATCACCCTCAATTCTATGCCTCTGTATTTTGTAAAATAGCCTACTGTGGGGAACGTTATCAAATGCCTTACTGAAAGCCATATACACCACATCAACCACTTTACCCTCATCCACCTGTTTGGTCACCCTCTCAATAAGATTTGAGAGGCACGACCTACCTTTCACAAAACCGTGTTGACTATTCCCTAACCAACCTATTCCTTTCCAGATGATTATAAATCTTATCTCTTATAACCTTTTCCAACACAGAAATTTGCTGATGACTACAGTTTCCAAGAATGCATCATCCAAAATAAAATCTGCAGTGTTTGATGACTTGTTTTAGCAGCAAAAAGTGGTAAAGGACTCAAAAGTGGAAAAGAACATCAGAAGTGAGTTCACTGGTCTACAATTACCAGAGTTGTCTCTACTTCCCTTCATTTGCTATCCGCCAGTCTTCTGGCACTATTCCTGTAGACAATGACAACGTAAAAGATCAAAGCCAAAAGGCTCTGCAATCTCTTTCCTGGCTTCCCAGAGAATCCTAAGATAGATCCCATCCGGCTTATTAGGCTTCCTCTTCATGACTAGGCCAGATGATTTTGTCAAGATTGCCATATATTGAGAAAGGTGGTTGGATGAATGGCAGGCAGGGAAAGAGGACCCCACAGGGAAGCCTCAATCACTTGATGTTTCGATTCTTACTATGGCGTAGTAAATGCAAGTAAATGTAATGCTCATGAGCAATCAATTGAGGTGAAAGAAATGGCTGTACCATTGAATGATTTGTCTCACTGAAGTGTGTCTTGATATTAAAAAGGCTTGGAACGATTTTCTAGACTACTAACCCAGTGTAACGGACCAGACTAGACCCCAAAATATATTAAGGTGGCCTAGATCCTAACTTCTTATTTTAAAAGAAAATGTGAGGTGTTACGTCCCAGATGCAATTCAATTAGTCAAAGTATTCGACATTAAGCAAAGTATAAATTTATTCTAATACTATAATTAAAATACAAAAAAAAACTCGGAACAATTCAATTTGCAAGAATAATAGATAATTTTACTACTAAACAGTACTTGTTCCAAGATAGTAACAACCCATAAACACACCCTTGGCAAAAGGCAAATTCAGAAAACAGCATTGTCTCACATGCAATTCCAGCAGCCCAGGAGAGAAAACCCTGAGTGAACGCATGCGAGAGAGAAGCGACTGGGAGAGACTCACTGTCTTCCAACCCTGCTGAGACCCCAGCAACTGCTGCTGCTGAAAAAAAACTACAAATCCTGGTTCTATACGAGCTCGATCCCATCCATTCAGATTGCTTCTATTGCTACAATCTTGAAACAAAAAACCCAAGCCCTCAAACTGTTTGCTCTGGTGGTTTTGGTAGACTGCATGACACCTCTGCCTTAAAATCTCTCCAAAAAAAAAGAGATAAAATAACCTCAAAGCAACAGGACCGTCATTCCAGTGTAATCAGCACTATGCCACTGCCTCCTCTTTAAAAGAAATTGTGGTGCAGTACATTGTCTGTTCAGTGCAAGGCATTTTTTTCTGCTGTAGTTTAACTTTAATGGAAGGAACCTATTGTTTCAATCTTATTTATAGTTTGGCTAGTCTGGCCAATCAATTTAAAAAGAAACAAAACCAGAGGTTGCTGGAATAGCTTTACAGGTCTGGCAACACCCATGAAGAGAAATTAGTGTTAACGTTTTGCAGCCAGTGACCCTTCCTCACAAACATCATTTACCTCATTAGAACTTTCACTAATCACTCCTTTGACAGCTTCTAATGGCTTTGCACCTCCATATTTTAAATGCAAGACGGATGATGAACATTTCCTGGTAAAACAGCACGTTGACAGGTTTGCTCGAGGACAGGATTACAATAGTCAGGTATATTTGTCAAGGTTTAACCACATTACTTCTCACTTCTGTTGCTGCATCCTGTTAAAGAGCCTTTCGTCCCCCATCTCCGATTTTGCATTAATAATATTCAAAATGTTTGAACAGGTATTAAAAACATTTCAGTGTACATTTTTAATTCCAGTCTCAAACTTTTCTTCCAGGTTGCTTGCAACAATGTTCAGAGAATTCACTTATGAATGCTCAGATTGTACATGAAGACTAGGAGATGGAAAACAATAGCAAAAAGGATGGAATCAGTGTGGAATTAGAATGGCCACTGGCAGTGAGAAAGATGTTGCAGTGGAGAGAGAAGAACAATGGTATGGGTGGTGGTGGTAGTGAACATTGAGAATCTAGAGAATCCAGAATTTCCAGAAAAATTGGTGGTAGATGAATTGAGCGGTACAGCAAGAGAAAATAAAAGTAAAATGTCGAAAGAGGAATGTAAAGAATATAAAGCCAGCAGCATTTTAAAAAATTGAAAAGGATTATGAGAAAAGAGTAGAATCATGGTTTCCTTTCCGAGAGTCAGAAAAAAAACTAAAGAAATCATCAGCCTGAATTAGACTAGAAAATAGTTACTGCAAATTAGCATTGTATTTTAAAAAACACCGGAATGGAAGAAAAGAAACACCAGGAACATTAGTTAAAAGAGGCAGAGTTATATTTTAAAAGAAAGTGCATCAACGTGAATTAATAAAAAACTATACTTAGAATAAGAAACAACAGGAGAGACACTGAAAAAATATAAACATCAGGAAACTAAATAAGTTAAAGTAACAAACTGCTGAGTGCTACGATTCATATCTCTGCCAGCACCGCACTGTCGGCTCAGCATTGAAAAGTTTGGAAAAAGCAGCGCAGTATGAGGATGATCAGAAGCAGACTCCATCATTCGGGTTCTTTTGAAAGTTTCAAGGAGGTTTAAAGGTCAAAACTAGAATCACAGGGTGGAGTAAGGCAAAAGAAATTGCACAAAGTACAGAATCAAGGGGAAAAAAAAGTGAACCAGATGAAAAATCTTAAAGTATGTGCACAGATGAAACAGCCAGAAGAAATTGAGAGAGAGACTTAATGGATCAAGGTTTATAAATGTTGGAGTGGGGCTGAGAAGTGGGTGACCCTTTAAGAAATGTTTCTCAAGACTGTTATAGCCATGCTGTTGTTTCTTGTTCTCTTATTATATCTTCTGTCAGATTGGCTTAGTATCATCTTTGTCACTGGTATATCAGAAGGTCACAGGTTCAAGCCATGCTCCAGAAAATGAATAATTTAGGTTAACGCTTCAGTGCAACTGGAGAATTCTGTAATTTGGCATTGCTTGGATAAGATGTTAAAACAAATGATGGTTCAAATAGATTTGAAAGGCACTATTTCACAGATTATTCATCTTTGCAGGAGAGAGATTATTGAAAAGATCAACATGACTTTTAACAAAACATGATTTGGAGATGACAGTGTTGGACTGGGGTGTACAAAGTTAAAAGTCACAACACCAGGTTATAGTCCAAAAGGTTTCATTGGAAGCACTAGCTTTCGGAAAACTGCTCCTTCATCAGGTGGTTGATGAAGGAGCGGCGTTCCGAAAGCTAGTGTGCTTCCAATTAAATCTGTTGGACTATAACCTGGTGTTGAGAGATTTTTAACTTTTAACAAAACAGCCAGTCATTCAAGGTTCCACAAACAACAATGGAATACGATGAACTTGCTTTAATGACAACAGGAAGGTGTTCATTCAGTCACTGAGAAACACTTTGTTAGGTCTGCAGCATAGAAACTATGCTGTATATCTTCTGTGTTACCAAGTTATCTGCTGAGGAAGCAATATAGCAATTCCTCTCGTTAGGTCAAAAACCTTCAACACTCAAGAAGTTCACAACCTAAGAAAAAGCAACCTGCTTAACAGGCATACCATCTCCCACTCTGAATGTACACCCTCCATGGATTGTGGCAGCAGTGTACATCAACTCAGCAAGGCTCCTTCAACTGTCCCTTCCAAATCTTCACACTATCTCCCAGAAAGAGGACAGCAGCAAACACATGGAAACTTCACCACCTGTTTCACTCGACACATAGCATTCTTACTTGGAAGTATATTGCTGTTGCTTCACTGTCTCTAGGTCAAAGTCCTGGGGCTCCTTCCGCAATAGCACTTAGGATACTCTTACATCACATGGGATTATAGCAAGAGCCCATCACCACCTTCTCAAGGGTAATTAGGGAAAGGTTGGCCTCAGTGGTGATCACATACGACAAATAAATAAAACAAGCAGAGGACTGTAACGACGCTGATTGGCTGTAGGGGTGAAGATTTGTATTGGTGTAGTCACCACTTCAAACAGTGGTTTGTGGAGGGGGCAATTGTTGTCAATTGTTGTCAAGGGGCAATTCAATCCCAAACAGTACTTCAGTGTTTCCTTCCCTCCCTCCTTCTCTACTGTCAAAGTCATTTGGCAGAACGTCTCATCGCCAGAACTTTCAAACAAGCACTAGGACATCGCTTGGCTGGTGGTGAGAAGGGCTTTGCCTGAGAGATCCTTTATGTATCCCCGGACTGGCTGCGCCACCGCACGCTGCCCTCGAAGTGGCTAAGGAGGGGATGACACTGTCACACTCTCCCTTCTGGAATGTGCTTATGCCTGGAGAGGAATGCAGTGGTATTTGTCAAGGTGTTCATTCAGTGAGAAACAAGGCTCATACCAAGCAGCTCCATGACTTGTTGCACCATGGTTGGCTCTGCTGCAGAGAGGAAGTGTTAAAAAGTGTGCCGGGCAATAGTTATAGGGGATTAACTATAGGGGATACACAGACTTTTTAACACAAACAAGACCCCAGGATGGTATGCTGCCTCCCTGGTGATAGTGTCAAGGATGTCTCAAAGTGGATGCAGCACATAATGGATGGGGAAGGTGAACAGCCAGTGGTTGTGGTACACATCGGTAATAACAGTGATAAGGTCCTAAAAGCAGAATACAGGGAGCTGGTAAGAAAGTTAAGGAATTGGACCTCAAAAGGTAGTGATCTCAGGATTACTACTGATGCCATGTGCTAGTCAGAGTAGGAATGACAGGATGGATCTGATGAATACTTGGCTGAAAAGATGCTGTCGGGTGAGGGTTCTGGATTCCTGGGGCACTGGGATCAGTTCTGAGGGAGGTGGGATCTGTACAAATAGGACAGGTCATATCTGGGCACAACTGAGACTGATGTCCCAAGGGGAGTGTTCTCTAGAACGGTTGGGGAGGGTTTAAACTAATGTGCCAGGGACTGGGAATCTTTGTAAGGAATCAGAAGGAGGGAGCGAGAACAAAAACGAAAGGTAGAAAAGGGAATAAGAAAAGTGATAGACAGAGAAACATGGACAAAATTCAAACAGGGCTACCGAGAAAAATATTGTAGCAAGACAAACAATGTTCAAAAGACAAGCTTAAAGGCTTCATGCTTTAACACAGAGCATTTACAATAAAATGGATGAACTAACCATGCAGATAAACGTAAACAGGTGTGATAATAATTTAGATTAAGGAGACGTGGCTGCAGGGTGACCCAGGATGGGAACTGAATGTCCCAGGGTATTTGGTATTCTGAAAGGACAGGCAAAAAAGAAAAGGTGGTGTAGTGGCATTGCTGGTTAAAGAGGAAATTAACACAATAGTGAGAAGGGATATTAGTTCTGACAATGTGGAGTCTGTATGGGTAGAGTTGAGAAATACCAAGGAGCAAAAAAAACATTTAGTGGGTGTCATATATAGACTCCTAAACTGCAGTGATGATGTTGGGAATGGCATTGAACAGGAAATTAGAAATGCATGTGGTAAGGGAATATTGGTGATCATGCGTGACTTTAATCTGCACATAGACTGGGCAAATCAAATTAGCCACAATGCTGCAGAGAAGGAATTCCTGGAGTGTATACGGGATGGTTTTCTTGACCAATATGTGGAGGAACCAACTAGAGAGCAGGCCATCTTAGACTGGGTACTGTGCAATAAGAAGGAAATCATTGCTAGTCTAGCTGTGCGAGACCATAACATGAGAGAATTTTTTAAGATGGAGAGTGAGATAGTTGATTCGGAGATTTGAGTGCAGAATCTTAATAAAAGAAGCTATGAAGATATGAGGCATGAGTTGGTCTTGATAGATTGGGAAGAGTTACTTAAAGGGATGACAGTGGATAGGCAACGGCAAATGTTCAAGGAACACATGGGGGAACTGCAACAACTATTTATTCCCATCTGGCACAAAAGCAAAATGGGTAAGAGAGCCAATCAATGACTTACTGAGGAAATTAGAGATAGTATCCAATCCAAGGAAGAAGCGTACAGATTGGCCAAGACACAAAAATAGATCTGAGGTTGGGAGCAGTTTAGAATTCAAAGAAGGACCAATGGATTGATTAAAAAGAAGAAAATACAGTACAAAAGCAAGCTGCAGGGAACAAAGACTGACACTGAGTTTCAATAGGTATGTGAAGGAGAGAGAGATTGGTGAAGACAAATGTAGGTTCCCTACAGACAGAAACGGGGGAATGTATAATAGGGGACAAAGAAATGGCTGAGCAACTGAATATATACTTTGGTTGTCTTCACAAAACAGGACACAAATCAGAAACCAGAAATGTTGGAGAATACAAGATTTAGTGAGAGGGAAGAATTGAGTGAGATCAATATTAGTAGAGAAGGGGTGCTGGGAAAATTGAAGAGATTGAAAGTGGATAAATCTCCAGGGCCTGATAATCTATGTCCCAGAATACTTAAGGAGTGATTCTAGAAATAGCAGATGCACTGGTGGTCATCTTCCAGGATTCTACAGACTTTGGTACAATTCCTGCAGATTGGAAGGTAGCTGATGTCACTCCAATATTCAAAAAGGGAGGTAGAAAGAAACCAGGGAATTGCAGACCGGTAAGCCTAAAATCGGTAGTGGGGGAAAATTCTTGAATCATTATCAAGGACTTTATAGCGGAGGAATTAGAAAGCAGTGGCAGGATCAGACAGAGTCAGCATGGATTTATGAAGGGGAAATCAAGCTTGACAAATCTGTTAGAATTCTATGAAGATGGAACTAATAGAGTTGACAAGGGGGAGCCAGTCTACATGGTATATTTGGACTTTCAGAAAACATTTCAAAGTCCTGCATAAGAGATTATTATGCAAGATTAAAGTGCATTGGATTGGGGAAAGTGTATTAAGATGGATAGAAAACTGATTGACAGAGAGGAAACAAAAAGAGTATTGCAATAAGGATTGGTGCTAGGACCTCAACTAAGCACAATATACATTAATGGTTTGGATGAGGGAACAAAATGTAACATCTCAAAGTTTGCAGATGATACCAAGTTGGGTGGGAGGGTGAACTGTGACGAGGATGCAGAGATTCTTCAGTATGATCTGGACTAGTTGGGTAAGTGGGCAAATCAATGGCAGAAGCAGTAAAATTTGGATAAACGTGGAGGTTATTCACTTTGGAAGCAAAAACAAGGCAGCAGATTACTATTTGAATGGCTGTAAACTGGGAGAGAGGAGTGTGCAGCGGGACCTGGGTGTCCTTGCGCACCAGTCGCTGAAGGTAAGCATGGTACAGCAGCAGGTGGTAAAGAAGGCAAATGGTATGTTGGCCTTCAATGTGAGAGGTTTCAAGTACAGGAGCAGGGGTATGTTATTGCAATTACACAGGGCTTCGTTGAGGCCACACCTAGAATGTCATGTGCAGTTTTAGACTCCATTTCTGAGAAAGGTGCTCTCGCTCTCGAGGGAGTGCAGTGAATGTTTACCAGGCTGATTCCAGGGATGGTGGGACTCACATGTGAGGAGAGGTTGACTCAGTTAGGATTGTTTTTGCTGGAGTTCAGATGAGTGAGGGGGGATCTCAGAGAATTAGAAAATTCTAACAGGACCAGACAGGGTAGATGCAGGATGTTCCCGATGGTGGGTGCGTCCAGAACCAGGGGTCACAGTCTGAGGATTCAAGGTGGACATTTAGGACTGAGATGAGGAGACACTTCTTCATCCAAAGAGTGGCGAGCCTGTGGAATTCCTTACCACAGGAAGCAGCTGATGCCAAAACATTGAATGTATTCAAGAGGTGGCTAGACATTGAACTTGGGGCAAATGGGATCAAAGCTTATAGAGAGAAAGCAGGATTAGGCTATTAAGTTGAACTATCAGCCACAATAGTGATGAACAGCTGAGCAGGCTCAAAGGGCCAAATGGCCTCCTCCTGCTCCTATCTTCTATGTTTCTATTAATCACAGAATCATTAAGGTGCAGAAAGAGCCCAGTACTCATTATGCCTGCATTGGCTTTCTGATAATTTTAACTTATTCCTGCCATCCTGCATTTTCCCCAACACCCTGCACATTGGAAGATTATTTAAATGGAGACAATGTAACTATTAATGCCTCAGTTGAACCTGCTTCCACTACAATTCCAGACAGTGAATTCTACATTCTAATTATTCTACATGTAAAGATTTTTTTATGTCGCCTTCTCTTCTTTTGCAAAAATACTTTTAAGTTGTGCCCTGTTGGGGAGGAGACAGAGATAGACTGCTGTAGTTAACTGTACAGCTGGGAAGATACACAACTCGTGTATGGACCTCAGTAAGGAACCAAGTGCAGTTGATAGATCTATGCTATTTCAACTCAGCAGAAAGTTCGAGGAATTGATATATGGCTAAGTGTTAGAGTCAGGACCCAAGGAAAGTTCTCGAGCTGAAAAATTGGGAAAGTTGCTAAATCTTTGTTGGGCGAAGCTGTGAGGTGCTTGTAAAGAGTTTATGAATATTAATACAGCTGCTGAGAGGATGAAGTTTGAAAAATGTGATAAATGTGAGGCGTTGCCCTTTGGCAAGGCAAACCATACCATGGTAGGAATTATACACTTAATGGTAGGGTCCTGGGCAGTACTAGTGATTAAAGAGACCTAGGGTTACAGGTTCATAGGAGCGTTCATTGGTTAGAACAATCAGTACAGGAATTGGAACATCATGTCGTGACTGTACATGACATTTGCAAAGCCACTTCTAGAGTACCGAGTACAATTCTGATTGCCCATCAATTGGAAGGGTGTTGTTAAACTTGAGAGGATGCAGATAAGAGCTACAAAGGTGTTGCCACGACTGGAGGATTTGAGTTAAAGGGAAAGGCTTTCTGAACCCACACTGTTGGCATCACTGGATTGCAAACCAGCCAGACAATTAACTGAGCTAACTGACCCCTATACGAAGAATATAACCCAAACAAAACAACAGCTCAACATATGTCCTTTCTTAAAAAAAACTTATGATATACAGATTAAACTTTAAAGAATAAATCACAAGCATTTAAGTATTGTTACTGCTCAAAACTACTACTGGTAACATTCAGAAGTACAAGGTGGCTTCACGAAGCACTTAATTGTTCTTGTTCCGCATCTTTCTGGCATTTAGTTATCCCACTAATATTCAAAGACACCCCTGCTATTTATGTTGTAAAATAATTTTGAGCAAATTACTTTAAATGAATATTTGCAATTAATCTATTTTGTAAGATAATCTGTCACAAAATATTTCAAAATTGAACTTTTCAGTATTTTCTTTTTAATTTTAAGACTAGTTACCTGAAGTTGAAGATGTTTTTAATATCAGGATGACTTTAAAATAATGATAAATCACACTTTACAAATGAATTAATGAAACTGTCTATAACCCCACTTCCTACATCTATTACTGAAGTAGGCTTTCCTCTCAGACAAAAATCGGAGATTACATCTGAAACTGGTTTTACTCAAACTTTCAGGTTTTCTTTATTCTAGTTTTAGAAACCCAAACCAAGTGTAGAAATCAATAAGGATGCCAATGTTTCTCTACCACTCAATCAGGAGATAAATTTGTTTCCAATCCTATAAAACTGCAAAAATAATAGTTGGTTATACAAATTCTTTCCAATCGAATTAAGAAACTTCAGCTCGTGCAATTGTAAACTGGCAAAATTAGTCTTGTAAATGCTTCTGCTCTGCAGCCAACTGAAAGACAGAAAAGAACGACATCAACATCATTTCTTTTTGCATTCATAGATGGGATTATGGAGTTACTGAGAATTAGGCCAACATTTATTGCTCATCCCTAATTGCCCTCAGCAAGATGGTGCTGAGGCTCCTTCTCAAACCACAGCATTCTCAGTGGTGGGTTGGGGAATAGATACATCCACAGTTAGGATACCTTAAGAAAGGGAATGCAGAATTTTGACCCAACAGTGAAGGAATAGCAATTCAGTTCCAAGAGAGGATGGCGTGGGCATTGGAGGGAAAATGCAAGTATTATACCCATTCCATGCTGGCAAAATGGGAATAATACCTGCATGGAAAATAATGTTGCCTGTTTAATTTCACCTTTTATATGTACCATCAACTACAACAAAGTTGGAGGGTAAAAAAGAATTGATAATTTCCTGAAAAACCTTAGTTCCATTTTTCAGAACTGAAAGCACAAGGTTCCTACAAAGAATAAGGCTACTGACTCCACTCATTCTCTGCCAATTGACTGAAACCAAACCAGACCACTCAAGGTTTTGACCCCAGTGATCACCAAGGCACTGACTTGTGGTTTCATAATAGCACTAATGCTGATCCTGCCTTACTTTATCGGATTAAAAATCACAACACCGGGTTATAGTCCAACAGGTTTAATTGGAAGCACACTAGCTTTCGGAGCGACGCTCCTTACAATCACCTGATGAAGGAGCGTCACTCCGAAAGCTAGTGTGCTTTCAATTAAACATCAGGTGATTGTAAGGAGCGTCGCTCCGAAAGCTAGTGTGCTTCCAATTAAACCTGTTGGACTATAACCTGGTGTTGTGTGATTTTTAACTTTGTACACCCCAGTCCAACACCGGCATCTCCGAATCATTACTTTATCGGTTGCGAGAAACCATTATCTGTAAAGTGTGAGCTATAGATTTGAATATTCCAATGCTCTCCAGGCTGGTCTCCCATCTTTGTCTGAACTTGAACTCTTCCAAACTCTGCAGACCATACTTCCTGAAGAAGGGCTCATGCCCGAAACGTCGATTCTCCTGCCCCTTGGATGCTGCCTGATCTCTGCACTTTTCCAGCAACACACTTTCAGCTCTGATCTCCAGCATCTGCAGTCCTCACTTTCTCCTAGACCATACTTACATCAAGTTCATTCGTGTTTCATCCTCTGCTGCCTAACCAAGACCAATTTCTGCTCGGTCTAAACTCAGGTTAAAATTGTTAATCTTGTTTTCAATTCCATCTACGTCTACATCCTTCCATCTCAAACCTCCTCCAGTATATCTATACTCCAATTCTAATTTCCTCATCTCCCATACTTTCTAGCTCTACTGTTGGTAAATGTACCTTCAGCTTGCATAACTCTTAGCTTTAGAATCCTCTCCTGAAACCACAACTTTTTTCTCCTCCTTTAACACCTGTCAGTTTGACCAAGCTACCCCAATATCCCATACAGCTCAGAGTCATCTCTGCTAATGCACCTGTGAAGCACCTCAGATGCAAATGAGGATGCATTATAGACAAAAGACAAATCTGCTTAAAAATAAAATCTAAGTTAACCAGCTTCTGTGCATTTAGAATTTAGCTGCTTGACAACAGTAAATATTGATTACAGCCAGCAACCAATTCAGGTACAGGGCACAGCTTAAACCACAATCCTTTCAACCACAACTTGTTGTGCAGAATTCCAAGTGCACTGGTTAAAAGTATAATGTGCACTGGTGGGACGAATATTTAACAATTTTAGCAAAGTGACAGTGTGATCTAGAATTTTGTTTCTAGTCATAATCAACTAAATTATTGCCAGGTAGGCTTAAAAGGATCTACTCAAATATTTTTGAATCCATATTTGAAATTAGCACAGCACTAGAATTCCACATCAGGCAATTGTGAAGTATGTTCCTCCGCATCATTTCTGATGGAGTTGCGTTGTGCCTAGATTCCAGTGTTGTGCCTAGATTCCAGTGTGACGCCTGAATTGCTATTAAATGAAAAGTTACTCCAACCTTACATTTCAACAGAAATTTACCCTTATGTACACAATACAGAGGCAAGACAATGTCAGATCTCAACTTAATATAAACAAATATTTACAAAAATAATCAGCCCAAATCAAAAATATAATACAGCAAATTTGTTAAAATCTGAAAATTACTTCCAAACATGACCTGACTTGCCTAATGCATTTTCAAAACAGAAGCTTAAGATTAGGTAGATTATTTTGTACATGCCTAAGCACTTACAAAAAACAATTTATGTAGTTAAGAAAGTTAAAACAAAAACACATCTCAATTATCTGGTTATGAACAAATCTAATTACCAACACTAAAAATACTTTATAGGGGTGGGAACCTTTCCACTCTCCCTCACAATCCAAAGAATCAGACAATTGTAGGAACGCAGTCTGCATTTGAATTCACTCAAGGTGGGTGTGTGTGTGTGTCAAGTATTGACAACAAGTCTCCCTGCAACTGCAGGAGAAAACTCCAAATCCCCCGCTTGCGGCAGTTAAAACAACAAACTCGGCTAATTGGTTTATTTTTGCAAACACAATAAAACAATAAAGATTGGCTCCGCCTGGGAAGGGAAAGGCAGATTCCTTTCAGTGGAAAACCGAGAGTGTGAGTAAAGACATATTTTTAAAAATCACTGCTTTTAAAACAAGGGCCGCAGTGAACTCGCTCCTGGGACAGTTTTCACATTCACCTTGCAGCGGAGCGGCGGGGGAACAAGCCCCAGTGGCCCGGGCTGTGGTGGCTCGGCGGTACCGGCGCTCACATTAAACTTTAACCGGGGAGTTGGAGCGGGCTCCGGCACTGGCAGCGACATGAAGGGAAGGGCGGATAAACTGACCTTACTGAACACCTCCAAGTCATCGTCATCATCGTCTTCCTCAAAACCCAACACGTCCTTCGACAGCGGGTGGGGAACGGCCGCTTTGGCGTTTTTGCCGCCGGCCAAGCCCGTACCTTCCATCGCCCCTTCCTCCAACGGTCGCTGATGTGTCAGCCCGACCTCCGGACCGGCCCCTCCACGTCCTTCGACAGCGGGTGGGGAACGGCCGCTTTGGCGTTTTTGCCGCCGGCCAAGCCCGTACCTTCCATCGCCCCTTCCTCCAACGGTCGCTGATGTGTCAGCCCGACCTCCGGACCGGCCCCTCCCCCACACAGGGGCTGGCCCCAATCACCCCCCCCCACACCCAACCCCAATCAA
>NC_057720.1:23194127-23204372 GCF_004010195.1 Chiloscyllium plagiosum | reverse complement strand
TAACCCCGCCCCCATCTAAACCCACCCTCAAACCCAACCCACTCTGACCCCGTCCCCAAACTAAACCCAATCCCAATCAAAACCCACACACACACTAAACCCGCCCCATCCTAACCGTGCGCCTATCCTAACCCCGCCCCCATCCTAATTCCGCCCCCATAATCTAATTAGCTCGACCCTACTCGAGTCCAGAACGAAAAGGCAGAGATTTCGGGTGAGCACGGAAAGACTTAAAAGGGACCCAATTGGCAACTTCCATGCATGGGGTGGTGCGTGTGTGGAATGGGCTGTCACAGGATGGGGGGTGGTTAGTGTAATTACAGCATTTAAAGGACATCTGGATGGATATATTAATAGGAAGTGTTTGGTGGTATATGGGGCTGGTGCTGGCAAATGGGACTAGATTGGATTGGGATATGTGATCAGCATGGACGAGATGGAATGTAGGCGGAGGTGGGTACTGCAGATGCTGGAGATTAGAGTCAAGATTACATTGGTGCTGGAAAAGCACAGCAGGTTAGGTAATTCGACGTTTTGGGCAAAAGCCCTTCATCAGGAAGAATGAAACGAAGGGTCTGTTTCTGTGCTGTACATCTCTATGAGACTATATGAAATGAGGAAGAATTTCTTCACTCAGAGAGGTGTGAACCTGTGGAATTCTCTCCCACAGGAAGCTGTTGGGGCCAGTTCATTAGATATGTTCAAAAGGGAGCTGGACATGGCCCTTGCATCTAAAGAAATCAAAGGGTATGGAGAGAAAGTGGGAATGGGATACTGAGATTGTGCAATCATCCATTATCATGCTGAATGGTGGTGCAGGCTTGAAGGGCTGAATGGCCTACTCCTGCACCTATTTTGTATGTTTCTATGTTGTGGGTTGTTGTTTCCCCAACGATCCTTCACAGGACACAATTAATTAGCCCTTTTCCATTGCACAACATCAAACTCAAAAGGGTTTGGAAGAAGAGTCCCTGGTCCCAAAGTATCAACTCTGCTCTCTCTCTCTCTAAAGGCGCTACTAGACACACTGAAGCTCTCCAGCAATTCTTCGTTTTTGTTCGGAACATAAAATAACATCACTCAAACGATGAAAGGTTCCAGGAGTTCAACCATCTCGGATCTAACTTGGTTCTGTGTGAAAGGCAGGAAAATTGACACCACCCTGAGGCGCTCTGTCTAAAAGCCCACATGAACAAGAAGGGCCAAGTGGCTTCAATGATAAATTTGATATTCTCTGGAAGTTTGCATAAAGTCTGAAATCTTTATTGAGGCCATTATGATTGATGGGTTTAACATTGTCCTCCGGATGCATTGGTGGACTCTAGTACCAACTTTACGCCTTCGGTGCATTTCCATGGCCAATCCCCAGAAGCACTGCTGTAAGAGAGTTTGAGTACTATTCACTCAAAGGCAGTCACAAATTGTATATGATCCCAGAGTTGCAAAAAATATGCTTTATTCATAAATAATCTTTATATACATAGAGCTGCTGAAGCATATTTGTACAGTGCTTGCACATGAATAACAAACATTGGAATTTGGCATACCCTGCAGTTTCAAAAAACCCAAAGCATTTCTTACATGTATTTATGTATATTTGAGACACTGGAAGGGTCTGATAACTAAATGGACCCCTCTTGTATTTTGGCAGAAACACCTTAAAAGTGGTGGTCTTTCTCCACCGTACCTTACCGGTAGCCGCTCAGGCTTTAGAGTATCTCTCAACATGTAGTCCTGGACCTTGGAAAGTGCCAGTCTGCATCACTTGATCGAGGTCAACTCATTGCACTGAAAGACCAGCAAAGTTTCTGGCAAACCAAAGAGCATCTTTCACCGAATTGATAGCCCTTCAGGCACAGTCAATATTTGTACTGGCGTGCATCGCAGGGAACAGGCCAATAGGCCACAGAGTCCTGCATCATGAAGCTGCTCAGGGCAACCCTTAACAAAAACCATTCCATCTCTCTCCAGAACTTCTTTGCAAAGGCAAAATCCAGAAGAAATGTCTGAGAGTCCCTCCCCCATTTCGAGGGCAGCAGCGGTGGTGGAGAGTCCAGATATATATAAAAGGTCTCACAGGTAATGCCGTTCTCACCACCAGCAAAGTGACGTATTGATGCTTGTTGGAAAGTTTTGGTGAGAAGGCACTCTATCAAATTACTTTGACAGTCTGATCCAGGAACCACCAGACAGGATCAACTCTCCTTTTCTTGAAGTGTCTCAAGGACGTTAGATGCTGACCACAGCCTGATCGACTTATGGTAAGAGGTATTTATAGTTTGATCCCAGAGTTGACAGAAGCAGTCCTGAATTGAGTTTCAGCCTGTATTGACTAAGTGAGAAAAGGTAATTTAATTTCCCTATTTGTTATTCCCTCTTGGTCAATTGCAACCAGGTATCCCACTTCAATTACAACAGCACATTTGTCAAAATTAAGGTTTTCTTGTCTGAAAAGAGAGGAATTTTCTGATTTACTAACCCTGAGAAATAAGTGAATAATATGCAAAATCAATGACAGACAACATTTGATCATTTAAATTAGGAGAGCATCTGGTGCATACAGGAAGAGTAAAAACTATATTCTTTAAATGTTCTTAGAGATCTTGAGATGTTAAAGTTTTAACATGAGACCACTCTCAAATTCATTGTTGCTTCACTCTGCTGCTGAAAACCAGCTACTGAATTATGGTTCATTGCTTTATGACTATGTCAGTGAACTGTTGCCTAATGTCTGCATTTATCATTCAAATTTGAATTAAAACAGGAGATGCAAATTCCTTGTTGTTGACTCAGTTGCATGGTTTCAATGCTTTAAACAATGTTAACTTGAGTTCAAATGGTTTTATTCCATTTGAGTGTCTTGGACGAGCCTCAATCAGTGATCAGGTGATTACAGCAGCAATTTTATGGCAGTTATTTCCCTTTTCGGTAAGATGATTTTAGTCCATTAAAAGTCTCAGGTACAAAAATTGTAAGGTGGGCAAAAGAAAGTTTTTTTGAAAAATTTCAAGCAGAGAACATGAAAAGTAAGAAAAACACTTATAGCTCATATTGAGTGTCACTACCAGAATAAATGGATTGACCATGCTAAGATGCCCATTGTGTCCAGGGATTTGCAGGCTAGATGAAAATGCAGGGTTACAGGATAACAAGGTGGATCTGGGAGGGATCCTCTTAGGAGGGTCGGTGTGGATTCAATGGGCCAAATAGCCTGCGTCCACACTGTCGGGATTCTATGATTCCATGACCATGATGAATGAGCACTGCAAAGTTAAGCTTCAAGACCACAAAGCAATTTTAAGTTGGATCGTAAACCTGGGAACTTTGTAAAGCCAGAATATAAAGTAATAAAGGGTTCTTTTAAAGTCTATTTGGACAAGGCCTAACAGAAGAAGAATGTTAGGAGACCATTGAGGATTTGGAAAAGGCAGGAAACCTTTTTTTAACTTGTGGTAAAGGCAGGAAGCAAGTATGTAACAGCAAATAAATTAGAAACAGCGGGAATCAAAGAAATACTTAAAAATGTGTTGCTGGAAAAGTGCAGCAGGTCAGGCAGCATCAAAGGAGCAGGAGAATCGATGTTTCAGGCATAAGCCCTTCTTCAGGAAGCCCTTTTCCAGCAACACATTTTTAAGCTCTGATCTCCAGCATCTGCAGTCCTCACTTTCTCCCATCAAAGAAATACTGCCAAAAGAACAGGATTAATCTTGTAAAGACTAGAATAATGGCTGACTCCACCAAATATGACAGGAGCAGAAATGTGACCAAGATTCATTGGTATTGTGTGGACACTTGGCCAGACCAACGGGTCCAGTTGGTAGGCAAGAGCATGCTTTAAATGTTGACAGCCTTTCACAATCATAGACAACATGAGTACTGCTGAACAAAAAGTTGTCAAAGCCTTTTTTCTGCACCTACTAGGAATGTCCACAAGCTGGTGAATGCAATGGCTGGAGAACTGGAGAAGATATGAGGGCATCAGATTTTTCTTGCATTGAGAACTTCTCTGGGGCAGAGACCACAATCAGTGAGCATAGGTAACTGCACCTCCTCCACAATAACACTCAACAGTGGAGCCCCCCAAGGATGCGCCCTCAGCCTCCTACTGTACTCCCTTTACACCCATGACTGTGTTGCCAAATTCCAAACAAATGCCATCTACAAGTTTGCTGACAACACCACCATAGTTGAATGGATATCTAACAATGATGAGTCAAAATACAGCAAGTAGATAGAAGGTTTGGTGTTGGGGTGCAATGAGAACAACCTCTCTCTCAACATCAGCAGAGCTAAAGAACTGATCATTGACTTCAAAAAGAAAGGAAGAGAACTTGGCCCCAACTACATCCATGGAACTGAGGTGGATAGGGTGGAGAACGTCAAGTTCCTCGGAGTGATGATAACCGTCAACCTGTCCTGGCTTTCACGTGTAGATACGATGGTCAAGTAGGCACGTCAATGCCTCTTCTTCCCCTGGCGGCTCAGGAAATTTGGCACGTCTGTAAGGACCCTCACTAACTTCTACTGATGCAATGTTGAACGCATACTGTCCAGGTGCATAACAGTTTGGTATGGTAACTGCTCTGCCTGGGACCGTAAGAAACTACAGAAGATGCTGTGCACAGCCCAGACTATTAAGGAAACCAACCTTCTATCCATGGACTCCATTAACATGGCTTGCTGCCATGGAAAGGCTGCCAACATCATCAAGGACCCAAAGCACCCCGGTAATGCTCTCCTACAACCTCTATCATCAGGCAGAAAATACAGAAGCCTGAACATACGCACCAACAGGTTCAAGAACAGCTTCTTCCCGGCTGTTATTGGACTGAGGATAATGCTGATCTTGTAAACATTGATCGAACAAACATCTCTGGCATACCCACACCCACCAACACCACCGCCCCGTGGCTGAACACTTCAACTCCTATCCCACTCTGTCAAGGGCATGCAAGTCCTGGGCCTCTTCCACCACAAAACTGCTACCACCCGATGCTTGGAAAAGGAACGCTTCATATTCTGCCTTGGACCCCTGCAACCACACGGGATAAATGTAGATTCCAACAGCTTCCTCATTTCCCCTCCCCCCACATTAACCCAGTGCCAAGCTTCCAACTCGGCACCGCCTTCCGGACCTGTCCATCACTCCATCCTCTGACTTATCACCTTCTCCCTCACCTTCATCCACCTATGACTTTCTCAGCTACATTTCCCCAAACCCACCCCCTCCCATTTATCTCTCAGCCCCGACCCACAAGCCTCATTCCTGATGAAGGGCTTATGCCCAAACTGTCAATTCTCCTGCTCCTAAAATGTTGCCGGCCTGCTGTGCTTTTCTAGCACTACACTCTTAACTCCGATCTCCAGCAGCTGTAGTCCTCACTTTTTCCTAACAATGATCTTGCCCTGTACAATGTAACCCCTATGCCTCTGTCTAAATTTCTTTGATCTGTACATCCTTGCTTGTTATGGTCTGCCTGTACTTCGGTACACATGACTATAAATAAATCAATCAATATTGCAAATGATTCTTCTACAAGCTGGTGGGTTACAACTTCATAAGATTGAGACTGACAGCCTTGCAGAGAGATTTGCCAGTGCTGTTGGGGTGGATTTCAATCCGCTTGTCAGGTGATGAATCCTAAGGGTAACTCAAATGCTAGGGAGTAAATTTGGTGACAGGAAATAGAAAAGCTAGTCGGGAGGCGAGAAGAAAAAGAAACAAAGCCAAGCCTTGAGTATGCCTCACAAGTGGAATTGTATCAAAACAACAAACTTGAAGGCAGCTTACAGATGATATTAAGGTGCAAATAAAGGTAAATTGCCATTAAAGAAACATTACCAAGACTGAGAACTAAATATTCAAGGATGTTTGGTGATTAGGAAAGACAGACAAGAAGAAAAGGGAGATGGAGTTGCACTGATAATATGGAATGGCATCAGTAAATTAGTAAAGGAAAATCATAGATTGGAAGAAAAATATGTGGAAGCTGTTTGAATGGAGCTGACAACAATCCAGGAACATCAGACATTGGTTCAAGTTATTTATAGGCTACCAAACAGTAATTGTAATATAGGGCATGGTATTAATCAGGAAATAAGAGAAGTAGGTAGCATGCACACTACAGTAATCATGGGTGCTTCAATTTGCATATATACTGGATGAACTAAATGAATATTAAAGCCGTGGACAATTAGTTTCCGGAATGTGGTTGGAATGGTTTTCTTGAGTAATATGTTGAGCTAGGAGAAAGTGAGGACTGCAGATGCTGGAGATCAGTAATATGTTGAGCTGACTAGAAGACAAACTATTTTAGCCATAGCATTATGTACTAAAATGGGGTTAATTAATAATCTTATTGTAAAATATCCTTTAGGAATGACTGACCACAATATGATAAAATCTTACATTATGTTGAAAGTGAGGTAGTTCAATCTGAAGCAAAGATGTTAAATTTGAACAAGGGAACTTTGAAGGCATAAGGCACAAATTGTCTGAGTTGGTTTGGGAAATATGTTGAAAGGCATGACCAAACAAAGACAATGGACAGTATTTAAAGAACTATTATGTGACTGACAGCCAGGGTGCAAAAATAACAAATTAACAATGACATAGAGCTTAAACAACTATATAAAATTAAAACAAATGGATTATAAAATTATCATAAATAATCATTAATCTGAGGAATGGGAACTTTTAAAAATATACAAAACAGGACCAATAAACTGATAAGGAAATGTTGAATAGAATATTGTTGTAAACTAGCGAAGACATAAAATAGACTGTAAATCCTTCCACAGATATAGAAAAATGAAACATTTGGCTTAAGTTAATGTGAGTCCTTTACAGACAGGCTCAATTGAATTCATATAACTTTGATTATATAATGGTTAACACAGTTGGGCTTTAGACAATAGGTATAGATATGGGATCTTAACAGGAACATACAATTATTCAAGGATTTGCAAACCAGCAACGGTCATATATTGTTGATATAACTGTTGAAGTTTTACAAAAGAACCACAAGAATCATCCTTCCATTTTAGATCATCACTGCTGATTAGGATGAATTCAGGGAGGAATATCAGAATGAAAATAACTCACAAACCTCGCACTGACAGGAATAGAATCAAAATCACCAGGTTTCAATCAGAAACCTACCAGTCTTCCACATCCAAGTGAACATGTTGTAGGAGAACAGTGAAATTTCCAGGCTGCCTGAATTTATGAAGTCAGCATAATGTGGGAGATGGTTTGGTAATAAAAGTAATTCTACATAAATATATAATAATGAAAAAGCAGCTTGTGGGTGTTGTATAAGGATGAAAGGATCTGAAAAAGTTAATGTTGAGAGATGCCATAAGCCACCACACACAATGATGATGACAAACAGACTTGCTGGGACAACAGTTTAACGTCTCAACAGAGTAAGTCTAATGATCTGGGTCTTTCTTGTGGTCTCTGTAATAATATCCATGATGTTAGTTTTATTTTTACCTAGTTCTTATCATACAATGAACATCATCTTGTTTAAGACAAGACCCTATTCTCTTTAAAATATCAAATAGTTTTTCTTGATCATACTAGATTAAGCAGGCCCTGTTGATCTCTACCCTGAAAGAGGATGGTGACAGCGAAGCTACCTTAAGGTGAACAATAGTGTGGCGAACCCATTTAACGATATGAACACTGGTACAAATTGCCTACATAACACTTAAAATAGAATTTTATGACTAACGAAACACTTCCCAATCAAAGCACAGCTATGTAATTTCTTGGGCAAAACAAGATAATAACAGACAAAGTGACCTTGAAATTTCCTAAGAGTCACTCACTGCTATGACTCAGGCAGTCAAGAACCAACTGACGCAATTGCATGAGCTAAAGTGTTATTTTCCATATGATATGAAGAATATGGCTGTGGATTCCAGAAACTACCTTCTCTATATGAATTTAAGATCAATCTAATATCCAATTTGGTCCTACTCTTACAAATTGTATCCTGGTCATCTCCAGTCTGTTGAACTGAAATAATCTTTCAATGGTGATCCAGCTTCATTGCGCAACATAAGTTGAATCCAAGACTCACTAATTCTGGCTTGGAAATGTAAACTCTTGAAAATAACTACCTGGGGTTAAAACCAACATTTCTTCATGACATTTAATGGCATCGCAATCACCAAATCCTCCATTGTCAATATCTTGCATGTTACCATTGAATAGAAGATTAACTGGGTTACCCATATGAATACGGCGATGACAAGAGCACCTTGGAAGCTGGAAATAATGGGACAAATAACTCACCTCCTGATTCCCAGTACTTACCCACCATATCTAAAGCACAAATTATCTCCGAGTGAGATATTTTAATTTACCAGTATTAATGCAAATGCATCAATAAGCAACAAATTCAGGTGAAAAACTTCAGCCAATTTGATTTACTCCATGTGATATCAACAAAGATGTTGGATAATGTAAAGACTACATAGTCTGACAATGCTCTGGTTTTAGGACTCAAGACTTGTGCTACAGAAATGGCTGTGCCTTAGCCAAGCTGTTCCATGGAAGAATTAAATGAACTTTATCTGAATGCATGCAGCATTTGCAACCAGATTTGAAATAATGGCACAAATGATACGAAATGAGTCTGTTCTAATAGTCATTGTGCAAATATGGCTGTGGGGTAACTAAGGCTGGGAATCGAATATTTAAAGATATTCAATATTTAGGAAGGATATGCAACATGGAAAATGAGATGGGGCAGAGCTGATAATAAGGGATACGAACAGTACTTTGGTGTGAGGAAGATAGTTCAGAAGAACAATCTATGTGGGTGGAGCTAAGAAAACTCATGGGCAGTAACATTGGTGGGAGTTGTTCATAGACCACCAAAGGTGGTGGTCAAGTAGGACATGGTTTAAATCAGGAAATACAAGATAACTGACAGAATAATGCAGTAATGTGGGTGACTTCAATCTACATATAGACTGGGCCAGTCTAATGAGGATCAATGCTGTGGTGGACAAAATCCTGGAATATATATGAACTAAATTTCTAAAGCAGTATTTTAAGAAATTAACTGGTGAACTATTTACTTAGATCAAGTATTACGCAATGAGAAGGACCTAATTAATAACCTAGATGTAAGACAACCCTTAAGAAAAGGTATGGTTAGTAAGTTTGCAGATGACACCAAAATTGGAGGTGTAGTGGACAGTGAATAAGGTTATCTCTGAGTACAATGGGATCTTGATCAGATGGGCCAGTGGGCTGAGGAGTTTAATTTAGGTAATTGTGAGTTGCTGCATTTTGGAATCAAGGCAGGACTTTTAAACTTACTAATAAGGTCCAGGGGAGTGTTGCTGAACAAAGAGACCTTGGAGTGCACATTCATATTTTCATGAAAGTGGAGTTGTAGGTAGATATGACAGCAAAGAAGGCATTTGGTATGGTTGCCTTTATTGGTCAGTGCATTGAGCACAGGAGTTGGGATATAATGTTGCAGCTGTACCGGACATTGTTTAGGCCACTTTTGGAATGCTGCGTGCAATTCTGGTCTCCCTATTATAGGAAGGATATTGTGAACCTTGAAAGTGTTCAAAAAGATTCACAAGGATGTTGCCAGGGTTGGAAGATTTGAAGTATAGGGAGAAGCTAAATAGGTTGGGGCTGTTTTTCCTGTAGCATCAGAGACTGAGGGGTGACCTTACAGAAGGTTACAAAATCACGAAGGGCACGGAGAGGGTGAATAGACAAGGTTTTTTCCCTAGGGTGGGGGAATCCAGAACAAGTGAGCATAGGTTTAAGGTGAGCAGGGAAAGATTTAAAAGGGATCTAAGGGGCAAATTTTCCACAGAGAGAGTGGTGTGTGTATGGAATGAGTTTCCAGAGGAAGTGATGGAGGTTGGTAAAATTGCAACATTTAAAAGGCATCTGGATTGGTATATGAATAGGAAAGGTTTAGAGGGATATGGGCCAAATGCTAGCAAACAGGACTTGATTAATTTAGGATACCTGGTCGGCATGGACAAATTGGACCGAAGGGTCTGTTTCAGAGAACACCTCTGGGACACGCGCACCAACCAACCCAACCGCCCTGTGGCTGAACACTTTAACTCCCCCTCCCACTCCGCCAAGGACATGCAGGTCCTTGGCCTCCTCCATCGCCAGACCATGGCAACACGACGCCTGGAGGAAGGGCGCCTCATCTTCCACCTAGGAACCCTCCAACCACAAGGGATGAA
>NC_057720.1:23163878-23193186 GCF_004010195.1 Chiloscyllium plagiosum | reverse complement strand
CATGTGGAAATATGATGTTGTGGTGAAATCAAAAACCTGTCTGAAAGTAGGCAGGAGCTAAATGTTCCCAGGTGCAATGTTTTCAGAATAGATAGGAAAGGAGGAGGGGTGGTGGATTTGGTTGAAAGCTTTGTGGTGCTGGAGCAAATAGGGCATCCCAGAGGGTGCAAGGACAGAATCAATCTGGCTACCGGCAAGGAACAAAAAGTGAGGAATTGCATTGCTCAGTGCGGTATATATGCCACAACTAGGTTAGATGTCACAACTCACCAGGTTATAGTCCAACAGGTTTACTTGAAATCACAAGCTTTTGGAGCACAGCTGGTCAAACCACTCAGCTTTAAGCAAAACAATGTGTTTTTACACATTACTCTTGAAACACAAACAAAAAGAAAACAGAATTTAAAGTGTCTTCATTATTTGGAAACTGAATCAACTTGAAGTCGCAACTTAACGAAGGAGCTGTTCCAATACCCGCATCACCCCAAAACACACCCCTTGGCAAATGGTAAATTCAAACACAGGTTCTTCCTAGCAGGAAAGATTGCAGAGAGAAGAATCAGGCAAGAAACTTCTGTTGAAGTATGGAACCCTTTTTCACAGCAGCAGTTTCTGACTTCTTGTTCAAACAAACAAAACCAGCAAACTAACCTGAACTAGGAGAACTAGACACTCCCTGCCATTGTTTAAAGTAGCCACTTCCAGACAAATCGGCACCTCTGTCTGTATGACCCCTCTTGAAGGATAAAATCACCTTGTTAAAGGGGCAGCATCATCACATTAGTATGAGGAATTCCATTTATGAGGATAGATTGGCAAATTGGGACTGTTCTCTTTGGAGAAGAAAAGGCTAAAAGAAACTCTGATGGAAGTTTTAAAGACCATGAAAGATCTAGACAGAGTAAAGAGGAAGAAACAATTACTGTTTGTAACAGGCTTAAGAACATGAAGGCCTATATTTAAAGTGATTTGCAAACATAATGAGAAAAAAAATCTTTTTCACTCAACTGGTTCAGGTCTGGAGTTTGCTGCTTGGAAGTCTAAAGATATGCAGGTTAGGTGGATTGACCATGCTGAAATTACCCATCATGTTCAGGGATGTGTAGGTTACATGCATTAGCCATGGGAAATGCAGGACTACAGGGATAAGGTAGCAGGATCGGTCTCGGTGGGATGTTCTTCAGAGGATTGAAGTGGACTTGTTGCCCAGTTTCTACTGTTGAGATTCTAAGTATGGCAGAAGCAGCATTAATTGAGTCATTCAAGAAGGTTTTAGATGGTCATTTGAATAGAATCATGCTGAGGGTATGGGGAAAAGGCAGGCAAATAGCCATTGGAGACATGATGAGCTGAATAGCTTCCTTCTGCGCTATGACATGTCTGTGATTCTGTGATTAGGTTAAGCATTACTAACACAATGCACACAGATGCAATTCTTGGGTCCAAACATATATTTATCAATACAAGTGCAAGGTTTGTCAAAAGACCTTCATGAAAATAATTTAAATTATCACTATCAATTGCTGTTTTATGAGAGTTCTTTACAGTTAAGTAGAAGAATTTTAAGTTCAATATAAATCTGGATTTAGTGACTACAATAGTGGGCTTCGCCATGGGGTGGAAAGTTAGAAGGAACCCATGTCACCTTGTTTTGAGATGGCTTGCTGAATTGTGTCATTTGGGTGAAATTTAATGTGCTCCGCTTGCTGTGTTTGGTGGCAGGGGCATTTAATTGGAAGGGGAAGCTCCCAGATGGCTTTCCTGTCAATTAAAGCCCGTAATTGGCCCACGGTTCTCATGTCGATAGCAGTGGCAGGTAGGGGCTTGCATGCAAAGAGTCATACAAGGCAAGCAAACCCTAGTATGTTTGTTCATGTGTTCTCAACACTGTCCATGATTCATACATAATCAGTGCCTGATCAAGTAATTTGGCATTAAGATGTGGGTGGTCTGCTGAGAATTTGTTGATCCCCTCAGTATGCCTCTCCCATGATCCCCACCACATAGTCACTCCTTCCCAACAATGACTTGTTGCTGAATCACTTTTCAATCAATGGCCTGAAGTTAGTACCAACAGGAGCCACGGCTTTCCCTTGTATCCTGAAGAGTTGTAGGCCTCTGATTGGCTAACTGCTCCCTACAGGCAGAATCTCTGATCTAAAAACTTTACTTCTGGGAATGCTTGCCAATGGCCTGTTAAGTGCCTCAGTGTCACCTAAAACTGGTAAAGTGGGAATTTCACCAGATATCCAGACAGTAGCCAAGACGAGGTCATCTCAGTTAAACTCAGCTCAAGGTTGCAGTTCTAATGTTTGCTAATGATTGCACAATGTTCACCATCATTCGCGACTCCTCAGATACTGAAGTAGTCCATGTTCAAATGCAACAAGATCTGGACAATATCCAGGTTTGGGCCAACAAGTGGCAAGTACCATTCAAGCAACACAAATGCCAGGCTATGACCACCACCAATTATAGAGTCATAGAGATGTACAGCACGGAAACAGACCCTTCAGTCCAACCCATCCATGCTGACCAGATATACCAACCCAATCTAGTCTACCTGCCAGCACCCGACCCATATCCCTCCAGATCCTTCCTTTTCATATACCCACCAAATGCCTCTTAAATGTTGCAATTGTACCAGCCTCAACCACTTCCTCTGGCAGCTCATTCCATACACGTACCACCCACTGTGTGAAAATGTTGCCCTGTAGGTCTCTTTTATATCTTTCCCCTCTCACCCTAAACCTATGCCTTCTAATTCTGGACTCCCCAACCCCAAGGAAAAGACTTTGCCTATTTACCCTATCCATGCCCCTCATAATTTTGTAAACCTCTATAAGGTCACCCCTCAGCCTCTGACATTCCAGGGAAAACAGCCCCAGCCTGTTTAGCCTTTCCCTATAGCTCAAATCCTCTAACCATGGCAACATTCTTGTAAATCTTTCCTGAACCTTTTCAAGTTTCACCACATCTTTCCGATAGGAAGGAGACCAGAATTGCACGCAACATTCCAACAGTTGCCTAACCAATGTCCCGTAAAGCCGCAACATGACCTCCCAACTCCTGTACTCAATACTCTGACAAATAAAGGAAAGCATACCAAACACCTTCTTCACGATCCTATCTACCTGTGACTCCACTTTCAAGGAGCTATGAACCTGCACTCCAAGGTCTCTTTGTTCAGCTACACTCCCCAGGACCTTACCATTAAGTGTATAAGTCCTGCTAAAATTTGCTTTCCCAAAATGCAGCACCTCACATTTATCTGAATTAAACTCCATCTGCCACTTCTCAGCCCATTGGCCCATCTGGTCAAGATCCTGTTGTAATCTGAGGTAACCCTCTTCGCTGTCCACTACACTTCCAATTTTGGTGTCATCTGCAAAGTTACTAACTGTACCTCTTATGCTCGCATCCAAATCATTTATGTAAATGACAAAAAGTAGAGGACCCAGCACCGATTCTTGTGGCACTCCACTGGTCACAGGCCTTCAGTCTGAAAAACAACCCTCCACCACCACCTTTGAGCCAGTTCTGTATCCAATCTAACCAACACTGCTTGACATTCAATAGTGTTAACATCACTGAATCCCCCACTGTCAACATCCTTTGGTTATCATTGATTAAACCTCAAATAGACTTACCACATCCACATAAACACAGTGGCCACAACAGCAAATCAGAGACTAGGAATACTGCAGCGAGTAACTCACCTCTTGACTCCCCAAAGTCTGTCCGCCATCTACAAGACACAAGTCGGGAGTGTGATGGAATACATCCCATTTGCCTGGATGAGTGTAGCTCCAACATCAGTCAAGAAGCTTGACACCATCCAGGACAAAGCAGTCACCTTGATTGGCACAACATCCACAACCATCCATTCCATCCACCATTGATGCTTAATAGCTGCAGTGTGTACTATCTGCAAGATGCAGTGCAAAAATTCACCTTAGATCCTCAGGCTCCACCTTCCAAACCCATGATCGCTTCCATCTAGAAGGACAAGATTAATGGTAACGCCACACTTACAAATTCCCCTCCACTGCCACTGGGTCAAAATCCTGGAATTGCCTCCCTAATGGAGTTGTGGGTCAACCCACAGCAGGTGGACTGCAGTTGTTCAAGAAGGCAGCTCACCACCATCTTCTCAAGGGCAATTAGGGACAGGCAATTAATGCTGGCCAGCCAGTGGTGACCATATCCTAGAAATGAATAAACAAAAGCATTAGAGGGTCATTTTTCAAGTTTAATATTGGGGTGAATTGGTTTTCACTTCACACCAGTGACAAAATTATCTATTGTAAAATGAGAGTTGCACCAGCTTGACTCTTCAGAGAAACAATAAATCAACATTTCTTAATCTGCATTGTTTAGTGCTGGGATGATCTTTGATACTAAAATTATGTTGGATTTATACCAAGGACATAATTGTACAAACCTGCTCACAAAATTTTCTTTCTATATTAAGTTAATAGAGGGGCAATCTGTGGGAGAATATTAAAGGGCTCAGATGTTCCAAGTCCTTTCATCTTTCCAAAATTGTGGATTCAAGCATTATTCAATACAGTAGCTCATTGCTATTCTAAATTGATGGAATGCTATATTTTTGGATGTGCTATTCTTCAGATGAGATGTTAATCCAAGGCCTGCCAGTCAACTGAGATCTTAATGATTTAACAGCAACTACTTGCCATTGTCAATTCTTTCCCTTAGCTAACATGGACAAAACATGGTGACTCATTTTAAAGCTGTTGTGCTATCTTGCTGCACATAAATTGACTTATTTTTCTGTGTAACACTCACTAATTCAATGTATGTATGCATAGGTATTTCTGAGTGACATAAAGCAAGTCTGTTATTAAAATGAGCTTGTAAGTATTAATTTAATGGCAATTTTCTAGCATTATCTAATGTAAGTGAAATTTTGAAACTTTCCATTATTTGAAATTGGTCACATAAACTTAGCTTCTCAACAACGAAGAATTCATATTCATTAATTCATTACACTAATGAACTTGACCATCTCTGTTGCTATTCAATGTGTCATTAAGTTGATATATTCTTATTTCATGCTTCCTTCTACAAAACAAATATAGGTTTATTGAGAATTTACAACTGGCCTTCCTCTAACAACTTGTAAAACAATAAACATACTTTAAAAACATTATTCACTGTAGTCACCACAGTCAATCCTCAGGAAACCTAAATACTAAGTTCTTTTTTTACAGGACATGGGGTGAAATTCTGGTTAATTGTCTTGATCATTCTATAATAACTTGCTAGGGCATCTATCTACTAAAATTACAATTTTTTTAATAGATTTCTTTAATAACAAAGGTATTTGAAATGGTTGTTACTGCACAAAAGAAAATTAGATGGAATAATTATGGTCCTATTAAGAGATAAATGTTGCAGCTAATCAGCAAACAGTTTATTGCTTCATGCACACTCCTAAAACACCACAGTATATCCATTGTATCAACTGGCATTCCTTTACAATTAGAATGTAATTTTAGTAGGATGCCAGTTTCTTTCATGTTTGTTGCTAAGTGACAGCACAATATATTTAACTGTAGCAGAATACAACTAAAGAATTTTGACATTTTCCAATTGAAGAAATTATTTTTAATGTTTTATTTTCTTAATCATGGTTTAACATATTTCTTGTTAGTCTGCTCCTAAATTTTTAAGAACATTCCTCACAGACACATTTTCTTGATAATATACTGGAAACGGTACATTTGATTATGTAGCTTTTCCTAATGCAATTGAAAATCATCTTTCTTAAACCAGTGGCTGATGGGATCCTTCTCTGCAATCCTACTCTAAAGTGGATAATAAGGCCTATCTCCACCTCACTGCCTTGGCTGATACTCCCCTCCCAAGGCCCAAATATACCCACCATACAACCATTCGTCCCCACACCCTGCTAACACATGACCATTGGCCAATCATTCTTTCCCCTTGTTACGACACAGCGACGAACCCCTCTGTTAATTAAACCAAACACCCAGAAAACCTTACCTCGTTTCATAATCTGTTAAAATATTAGTGTCAGAGAACTTCAAAATTCCGCTATTTAAAGAAATAACATCAATTTATTTTTTAACTCTAAAAGTTAACATTAGAAAACAATTATTCACAATTCAAGTCTCCCCACTTTCTCTTAACTGCTTATTATCTGCCTCCAGCTCCATAACAATATGGTGTTCCAATAAGACATTTATTAAAATTACATCAACTTAATGTCAAAACTACACAGCTGCTGTTATCTTCTGTGCCCTGTCTTCTTCTGGCTGAAGATCTCCCTGGGTTATGTTCTTTCTTTTTACTGCAAATATGTTTCCTATGAAGAGGTACCTTTGATAGAGTGTTTCCTAATTTCTTGGTTCTCTCTCGATGGCAGTTGCTCTCTCTGCAATTTTCAAAATGTCTGCATTTTTATATCCCCTACTTTGGATCACCTCATTGGTTCAAGGTAGGTAAAACAATAATTTCAAGCTCGATTGGATTTTAGTGTCCTGGGGCATAATTTAGACTGATTGATTAAATTCAAATTGTTGTCAAAATAGCAACCAAAACTCAAGTCTCCATTTCACAGCCAATTGTTACATATTTTCAATTTTCCAGTACACTCTGAGACTGCCATCTAATCATGTAAGCAGATGCTTGTAATCTCTCAGCTCAGAACAGCATTCACTCTTTGTCAAAGGTACAGTACACGCCTTCAACTTCTTAATACCCTCCATCTGGAAGAAAACACCAGCATGTGAAGCATAGGTGCCTAGTAGGTTTTCCTTACGAAATGCCCTATTTACCAGAATAATTCAAATCTGTCATGTTATAATTGGCAGTAGAAAGCAGTGGTAAGGAGTCTATGTTCTCCCAATGGAACCTCACAGCAGTGCCCTCTTCATTTATCTTGTCCCCAAACTTACCTACTTGCATAGTACTCTTTGTTAACTCTGTCTGTCATCCACTTTTCTGTCCATAGATTTAAATAAGTTTAGATTAGATTAGATTACATTACGGTGTGGAAACAGGCCCTTTTGGACCAAATCCACACCGACCCGCCGAAGCACAACCCTCCCATACCCCTACATTTACCCCTTACCTAACACTACGGGCAATTTAGCATGGCCAATTCACCTGACCTGCACATCTTTGTGACTGTGGGAGGAAACCGGAGCACCCAGAGGAAACCCATGCAGACACGGGGAGAACGTGCAAACTCCACACAGTCGCCTGAGGCGGGAATTGAACCCGGGTCTCTGGCGCTGTGAGGCAGCAGTGCTAACCACTGTGCCACCGTGCCGCCCACCAAGTTCAAGGTAGACAAGTGGCACAAACCTTCTAATCTGATTTGACTTTCACAAGTTATGCTAAACTTGTTTTACAAATGAGTAAGTAATATAGGGGTCATTGAAAACTTATAAATTTCTTTCTCAAATTCCTTCATTCTGAGTACAACAGAAACAAGCTTAAAATCCTTCCCTTGTTAATTTATAGGTAAAACATTATTAATTTTCTGAGCCTTATTTGAGCACACACGATGAATATTTCAATTTTATGTTCCATATCCTTCAGAAAAGATTGCACACTTTTGGCAATTTTCAGATTATCCAGCTTCAGGAGCACAATCTGAGGCCTGTGCACATAAAAGAAAGTGAATTTTGCTAAAGGATAGCTTGCTGTACAATAAACAGACTTATGAGAATTATGATTCTTTGTCACTTGATGGGTCATGTTGATTATAAATTGACAAGCCCTTAAGGTTGGAAAATCCCAGATAAGAACTGAGGCAATTCTGAATTCTAAACCTGTCCCAAAACCTACTCAGATGAACTATCAAGCAGGCCTCAGCATCTATCTGTCCTGCTCAGGATATTTGGTAGCATAATTTAAATATTTAATCTCAGACCTGTAATAGGACCTGACTCAATTTTTAGGTAACAATGGCAGGGCATGTTATGCCCAGTTCTTCCAGTATCACCAAGAAACCTTGCCTGTGCTTCTTATTGAGTGACTACAAACTACAATGAGAGTGGATTCATTAACCACAGCATCACTGATTGTTCCTTATAACCCCTTAAGAAGTTTTCTTCCCTGACTGTCCTGTGGGATTGCCTGTCCTGACCTCTAGAATCATAAAAATCTACAGCACAGAAAAATGCCCTTCAGCCCATCAAGTCTGTGCCAGTCAAAAACAAGCACCAAACTATTATTATCCTATTTTCTAGTGCTTATCATTACAAGCCTTGACATCACAATTGCACATCCACATACTTCATAAATATTATGAGGGTTTTTGCCTCTATCACTCTTTGAGGCAGTGAGTTCCAGTTTCCCAACACCTTCTGGGTAAAACGATTTTTCATCACATCCCCTCTAAACCGCCTGCTAACCTTAAATTTGTGTCCCTAATTACTGATTCCTCCATCAAGAGAAAAAGGCTCTTCCTGTTTATCTATACTCCCCATAATTTTTAAACATTTCAATCAGTCTCCTCAACCCCAATCTATCCAATCTTCAACTTGGAATATTACGAGTGAATCTGGGAATCACACTGTCGGGAGGATATATTGACATTGGAGTGAGTACCATGTAGCTTTACAAGAATGATAACTTTTGAGGTTGTTATGAGGAGAAATTATACAAATTAGGCCCATTTTCTCCATAAGATTAAAGTGTGATCTGATCCAAGTCTTCAAGATATTGGCAGGAAGTCAGGATAGATAAGGAAACTATCTTCATTGGTTGTAGATTCTGGATATAGGGGACATGATTTAAAAATTAAGGTCATTCAGGAGAGATGTTAGCAACTATTTCTACACACAAAGGGTAATAGAGGTTTGGAACTCTCTTCAACAAATGGCAGTTGATGCTAGATCAGTTGTTTATTTTAAATCTGAGGTGGATAAATATTTGTTAAGCAAAGGTATTAAGGGAGATCAACCAAAGGCAGGTACATAGAATTAGACCACAGATCAGTCCATGATCCCATTGGATGGTAGAACAGGCTTGAGAGGCTGAATGGCCTACTCCCATTCCTATGCTCTCCCTAATTGAAACTCTCCAGTATCGAATATCCTGGTAAATCTTCTCTGCACTCCCTCTGGTGCAATCACATTCCTCCTATACCTTTGCCATTTAAGTTGTAGCAAGGCTGTGTGGAAGAGCTGCTCAATTGTTACCCCACACTTCATTCCACCATTGTTATTACTTGGACTTTTATCTATTTGCAGCCTGCTGTTCAGAAATCCTTCTTTAATGTATCTACCTCCTCATTCACCTTCAAGACTTAAAAAAAATCTTTCAAATCATCTCTATGCCCCATCTCACTGTTCACTTATCTTTATGTTTCCTTTGCTCAATGTCTATTTTTCAGTGAAGTGCCTTAGGCCATTTTTTACGTTAGATGTATTACTTAAATTCAAGTTCTTTTTGTACTGAACAAATTGAAAATGCTGTGAGCCATGTCAAATACTGCACTCAATTCCAATAAATGTCCTATTTTTGAAGGTTTGCATTTTTGCTCCCATGTTGGAAGCAGCTACCTCTGGACTCTACAAACCCGATCCGAGTGAAAGGAGATTCAGATTTTGGTTCTGAGTAGGTTGAAAATTGGACTTGAGATGGTTGGTTCTGGAAAGAGGTCAGACCCTGCTGGGTGAGGAGGCAGACTTAGTGGAAGGCCTGTCTTAGTATACTTTGTCAAAGATATGAATGAAGTTCAAACCCTCAACCTCACATTCCTTGTGGCCCCTCCTCCTCAAATATGTTCCATGTCTCATCAGTGCCAACTCATCCCACATTATGCCATCCATCCACCCTCATGCACCTTCATATCTTGCAATCTATGCCTATCTATTGTACCCAAATGCCTCTATTTCTCTCAACATCACTTATACCTGCACACATCCCATGGTCTGTTAAAACTCCAATGCCAACTTAGTGCCAATTCATGCCAACCCAATCCCACCAGCATTCTTGATCTTTACATCTACCTCATGAACTCAGGATAGTGTTCAGGATCAATCTGGAGATAAGATAAAATAAAGTTCTTAAGCGTCTATTGAAAAGATTATTGTTGTTAAAAGAAGTCTCTGATAAAAGTGCATTCACTTTATTAATCTTCACTTAATTTCACATAAAACAATGTGATGTAAGCTATTTAGTAATATTATATATTTGACATAACATATTGTAAGGTTGAATTTTTTGGTTTCTCAATTAGTAACATTTAGCTTTTCAGTATGTCTGAAGCTAATGAACATGAAATTATTTCTTTAACCAAAGAGATTTCGTTTAAAACAAGTTTTGAGGAAGAGCTTTAGATTTGATGGATTTTTGTACATTGGTTCACCAAACAAGATAAACAAGCTTCAATTTAGGTCATATTTAAGGAAATCACCCATAGTTTAGAAAAATTTAATTTTTTAATATTAGTCTGAGTTTTTGGCAGTCTTCTAATGTCCTTAGATGAACATACCTATGTAGACCAGTATTCCTGATTGCTTGAAGTAAAGAGTTAGTGATAAATGCAGACCAGAAGTGTTAGGATAAAACCTTGGAGAGTTTACTTAATGCTAAGTACATTTAAAATCAAGTGTATAATGACTCCAGGAGGAAGGTATCTGCAGTTCCAATCAATAAATTAAAATCACAAGTGAATTAAACCCATCAAGGTGTTAAAAACAGGGACCCTGTGTGAGAACTGTACAAGTGCTGTTTTTGGGTAATGTGCCAGTAGTGTGTTTGAGCTACTATACAAATTTTGATATTTTTCTTTTCAATTTATGAAGTAGTGTTTTGGGATTAATCAAATTATGCTTTTATTATATGTTAACAGTTTTTGAATTTATGTTACCAATAGATAGATTTGTTTATTCTATTTTACCTTAATTTATTTTGTAATTAAGTTGTTTATTATTTAGTGCATTAAAATCTGCAGTATTGCATGCTTATATTTCAGTGTGATATTTTTTTCAGAGTTACTAAGACAAAAACAAAATAAAATATGATCTATCACTTGGTCTCTGACTTGTCCAATAATAATAACATCATAAGTATTGAAATTCATAGTCTCACTTCAAAGCATCTACATCGACTTGAAGCTGTTGATCAGTCAAAGCTGAGAGACACCTCACTCTGATAATGGGAGGATGTGAAATCAGTCATGCAACTCTAATCCATTAATGATAGCCTGAACACTTGTGACAGCAGACAGAGTGAAGTAGTGAGCATGGAAAGAGCAACAGTTTTAAATGCCTTGGCAGCTTTACATATCATTTTACAGTTCCTTTCAACAGCTCTATTGACTGCTGCTTTTGAACATGCTGATGATGATATCTATTTTCGACAGTTCCAATGAGTTTACTTGTCCCATTGAGTTTATACACTTCATACACAAATTTATGTCTACTCCTATCAATCCCTAATAGCAGCTTATCTTTTCCAATAAGCAGCTGAACCTCCTACAGGTGTCCCAAGAGCACATACAAAAGGGCATTTACCTCTCCAAAGGGTACATCTGCATCCAAGCAAATCTGTAAAGTTTAGACCTGCTCCAACCATGTCTATCTGCACACGCTTCCCATTCCAGACTGAGGAAAATCAAACACAACTGCATACATCAAATGATTTCTACCAGCAACTGCCTCTGTGAATCATAGTCATGCCATTGGCATCTTGCCTCCATTCCCCCTCCCCCTGTGAAAATAGTAAAAAAACAAGGTCAGGGTTGTGACATGCAAATCCAGGCTTTCAGAGCCTTCCAATAGAAATCTCAGGATCTGGGAGAAGGTCTACTGAGATCTGCTAGAAGAAAACACAAAGGGATTTCATACTACTTAAGATTACACCTTGTAAAAGCAGAAGTATCTGATGCACCAAAGCTTACTAAGCATCAATCACTTCATTGACTTGGAAATTAACATTTTGAAGAGATCTATTCAACAGATTGTTCATTTTCAATGTTCGTGGATTACTGTGTCACCATTATTACATTACACTCACAGATATAATGTAATCAATCCTTAAAAATAGGATTTTGTGCAATGTAAGAATTTAGATGATATTATACATACATAAAAATATATAGAGGGACTGTTAATTCAATTCAAACACAATATATCAGTCTCTGACATAGCTACGTTATGGAAAGGTAATTTAGCCTAACATGAAGAATCGCAAATGATACAGAGAATACAAAAACCATCACCCGTTTTCCCAATTGAGTCTGAAAATGTCATGGTGCATATTTTAATATGTACAGTCAATAAGGAGACATAAATAGACATTATTCATAAAAACTGCCCTTTTTCTGTACTTGAAAGATAAAACCTTTTTCTCAATGCAGGGCAAGGTGTAATTAGGGCATTCAAATATGACCATTGCCAAAGGTGATTATACTTGTGAATAAATAAATGATGCCTAACATATATACCACTTTAGTATTATTGGGTCAATTATAGCTTTATTTCCATAACATCTTAATTTACCTTTCATTTATTTAACTTTACATTTGTGAAAATGGCAAACTTGAAAAGCTGAAGATTTAGTGGAATATTTACAGTACAGCGCTTCCATTAAGAATGTTATTTGGATTTATTATTGCAATGCATTCAACATTCGCCAAAATGTTAGAAGATAGATATGTCATTCTTATGTTCTGTTATATCCTCTAACCACTAGATGTTGCTGTTGTATAGGCTGGCCTTTCCCAACAGCCACTTTCAATACATGCTATAAACTATGACTCTTCAAACTGGGCCAATGAAAAAACAATTAATTTTTCGAGTACATTTCCCTTGCGTTTATTTTTTGGAAATATACTCACATAAGTAAATAATACCTTATTCGAATTTATTGAAGTAATAATATAAAATATTTGTTTAGCAAAATTCAGCGAGAATAAAGCATCAATGTAGGATGGCCCAGAAAAGAGATGAATGACTCCACATTTATTGAAAGTGGAGAATGCTTTCTAATGGAAAAGTTCTCCAAAAAGTGAGCAATATATCTGCAGAATGACAGTAATGAAATAAAATGAACATATTTCGCAAATATTATTTTTACAAGTGTATTAGTGAAACAAAATGTGGTTCAAACTGGAGAATGGCAAAAGTCTTTAGCCAATTTAATGGCTTCCCTTGAAGATCACAAAAGAATAAAAATAAGTATTTTCCACAGTGTATTGAAAGAACAAAAATAATAATATTTTATGGTTTTATACGCATAATTACATTCAGTTTGTTGCTCAGTCATAACATTGATAAGTATAGAAAATTTCCTCAGAACATAATTCAGATATGTTTTGAATCTTTAAATAATGTATCTGAACTCCTAATTATATTTTATCAATTTCTATTTTACAAAATCAGGTAGCCAAACTATGTGAAATAATGATAAAATACATGTTTCAGAAACAGAAATCAAAAGAAATTCACTTTTTTTAGTTATAATTTAATATCAGATATGAACATTTAATTAAAATATGCTTTATGGCATGTTTTCACAGGCTTTATAGACAATAATTATTCAACCAGACTTGCTACAATTGACACTGCAAGTGAATTCAAGTGTTCCTGAAAGATAGTAAAATGTGACTCAGTTTCATTGAACTTAAATTTTTAAGTTGCTCAAGACAACTGAAATTTCAGAGGTTTGCAATCACTATGGCAATATCCTTCTTAAACTATAATTTTGATGTAAGTTATTTATTTACAATACATAAATATGAAATTGGAATATAGGCTGTATGTTGGACAAACATAATCAAGGTTATTCATGTGAACTTTCTCACTGTGTGTTAGCTTCAATAGAACTAAATGTGACAGAGCATGAAAGAATGTTGCATTTTAAAAAAAAATAGATTGTCAACTGCTTCTACATTCAATCTCTTTCCAGAATGGATACTATTCACAAGTGAGGGTGCAAGCAGGAGACCTCGACTCTGATTACAAGAAAATAGCTCTGTATCTGTCAATAACCAGTATGCAATGGCAGCCTTGGCTAGCTCTTAACATTTTTTTTTCCTTTTTAATTTAGGTAAAGTTCCTGGATTTAAGAGATTAAACATGCTTCTGTTACTCTGATGCTAGAGCTTGGTGTTCCAAAACACAACTTCACAGATCTAAGTGTTAATCAATATCTTTAATGTACAATCCCTTTTGTCATTTATCATTCCTGGCTTTCACTCTACCAGACCTTCTATTTCTCCTATCCTCACTCCTCTTTCCATCCACCCAGTTTCTCTGTCTCTATAATTGCTTAGAGCAGGTTACATCTTTAAATTTTTCCAGTTCTGACACAGGCAACTGATTTACATAATCCGAAGCCCAATTAGGAACCATAACATTGCTGTCAGTATTTGCTAACTAGATTCCCATTAGCATAACCTACTGAGAAAGATGCAAACTCAGTGAGGCCAGGACTACTGTAGAAGTGCTGTTGGTCAATAAGGAATTATCTTGCAAATCTAATAGTTCCAAGATAGTGAACTGATGGATGGAGCTCCCCAGGCTAGGAATTCCTATTTTCCTAGCTCAGAAGAGACTTGGTGCATTAATGGATGCTAATATGTTAAGAAGGATGAGGCATATTGTCCTACAGTGAAGTGACCATTATCCCAAAATGATTAAGTGGTCTTTCTCTGCTGGAAGTTATAAGTGGGCCTACTTATACAAGGAGGTGAGGGATTGTCTAACCTTCTTGTCGTATACTCTTTTAATTATTGGAAGTTGAAAATGCAGAGTGAAAATCATTGCTGTCCAAACAATGAGCCTACTAATATAGTTAGTAAATACTAGATAGTTTATTGTGTACTCTTGCACTCAAACTTTGGAGACTGCCTTCAGATAGCTGTGATTGTAAATGATTCTGAGTTTTCTGATGCCGCAATGCCACAAATTTCACTTGTCCACACAAGATATTTTCGTGGATCAATATCATCAGTTACTTGATAAATTTGCAGCGTATGTTCAGAAGTTTACCCTAGCCATCAGTTAAAGAAATTACAGCCAAAATTATTGTTGTTTGTTTTGGATGCTTTCTCTTCTTGAGTTCTTTTCCCAAAGGCAGAACTGACACAGCACAATAGGTAGGGCAAGGACGTACTTCCAAAGTCCACCCAGCCTGGAATCGGGATTGTTGGTATCAATCTGATCTGCAGCATCCAACTATGTCAACTACAATGCACACCCACCCCCCTTCACCTGATAAAGGAGCAGTGGTCTGAAAGCTTGTCATTTTAAATAAAGCTGTTGGAGTATACCTGGTATATGCAACTTCTGACTTTGTTGAACTGTTCTTCTCTCTTTCTATGAGGTCCATCTCCATGTTTTACTTATCCCTCTCCCACTCCATAAGTAGCATATATACCAATCTTTCACCAGCTATGATCAGTTCTGAAAAAGGGTCACTGGACCTGAAATGTTATCTCTGCTTTCTCTGCAAAGATGCTGCCAGACCTGTTGGATTTTTCAATAATTTCTGTTTTTGTTTCTGATTTCCAGCATCCTAAGTCATAGAGATGTTCAGTACAGAAACAGAACCTTCAGTCCAATTCCTCTATGCTGACCAGATATTCTAATCTAGTTCCATTTGCTAGCAATTGGGCATATCGCTCTAAACCCTTCCTATTCATATACCTCTTTGCTTGTTTTCTTGTTTTGCACTTCTCCATCATGTTTAGGATCAGTGTTATGGATAATGATGGGTTTCTTCCATCACATGGCTAATTAGAGATCTGCCTCAGTCTTACTGCTTGCCATTGAACCTTTTGGTAGCATTATGAATACACGGCACGGTGGCACAGTGGTTAGCACTGCTGCCTCACAGCGCCAGAGACCCGGGTTCAATTCCCGCCTCAGGCGACTGACTGTGTGGAGTTTGCACGTTCTCCCCGTGTCTGCGTGGGTTTCCTCCGGGTGCTCCGGTTTCCTCCCACCATCCAAAAAAGATGTGCAGGGTCAGGTGAATTGGCCATACTAAATTGCCTGTAGTGTTAGGTAAGGGGTAAATGTAGGGGTATGGGTGGGTTTCGCTTCGGCGGGTCGGCGTGGACTTGTTGGGCCGAAGGGCCTGTTTCCACACTGTAATCTAATCTAATCTAACCTAACTTGATTATCAAATCCTGGAGTTGGACTTTTACTTTATTCATTCATTGGATGTTGTCATTGATGGCTGGGCAATCATTTATTGTCCATTCCTTCAATTGAATAGCTTGCCAGGGTCATTTGAGAGAACAGTTATTGAGTCAACCGTACTGTTGTAAGCAGGTAAGGATGGTAGATTTCCTTTTCTTAAAGAACATTAGTAACCCAGATGGGTACTTACAACATTGTTACATGGTCCCCACTAAGCTAGCTTTTTTAAATTCTATTTTTGTATTGATTACAAATTCTAATTCAAATTTATATCTTTAGAATATTAGATTGGGACACTGGATTGCTAGTCAAATTATATTATCACTATGTCGCTGACTCCCTTAACCTGGCCCTGAGCTTCATGCTCCAAAGGAGAAACATCACATTCTCTGTCAAAAGGCCTCCTCACTGGATGCTATATTTATTTGTTTACCTCTCCTCTACTACTCCATACTCCACAACCACCTGATGAAGGAGCAGTGCTCTGAAAGCTCGTGCTTTCAATTAAACCTGTTGGACTATAACCTGGTGTTGTGTAATTTTTAACTTTGTACACCCCAATCCAACACCTGCATCTCCAAATCTCTTTTTTAATGCAGTGTGGAGTAAAAAGTATTTTAGAAAGATTGCATGAATAGTTTATTTTGCACACAGTACTTTTTGAGTCAGATATTTTATTTTCTTACTTTTCTTATATGATCAATACAATGACAATATAAGATGCTACTCTAATACAATTCTAGACACAACTTTTTTTTATCCTTAAGTTAATTGAATTTGGCTGCCTCTGTTACACATTGTATCCATTTATACCTAGCCCTCATTCTGTCTCAATTACTGTCTCAGACTGTTTGAATAAGGAAGATCAAGAATCACAAAACTGACCCCTTTATCCTTTCCACAAATGTGTTTGCTAACGATTGGCCTGCCAAGTTTTCAATAAGTGTAAACAACTTAAGCTGATTTGGGTCATCGTCAGCAATCACTCGATAATGAGTACGATTGTCATCTTGGAAATTCAGTGTCACTGGCAATGGGTTCTGTAGGTACATGTGTGGCTGATAAGCCTGCCGCTAGAGTCACATCACTGTCTACACATTTGGCAGGTATTTCTTGGAGGTGGAAATGGTTGTTGGCCTTGCGAGCATTGGCATTCCTTTCTGTGGTTCCCTTTCTATATTTCCTCTTGCTGCTGGGTGTTCTCAAAGAATTCTGTCCCTTCATAAAGGAGATTTCCCCGAGTCAGTTTTCTGTGAACAAGGGTCTCCAATGCATTGACATCCATGTTGCATTTCTTGAGGGAATCTTTGAAATGTTTGCTTTTTCCTCCTCCATTCAAGTGCCTTCCTTCAGTTGTGCAAAGACCCGCTTTGCGAATTAGAACTCTGGCATCCTAAGCACGTGACCAGCCCAACACTGTTGATTTTAGATGATCATGGCCTCATTGATGGTTGTGCTGTTAGCTGCTCCAAGGATGCTGATATTAGTACATTTGTCCACGCAGCTAGTAGGAGAATCCATCTCCAATAGTGTTGATGGTACTTCAAGAGTTTTGAGGTGGTGTCTATACATAGTCCAAATTTAAGAGCCATATGGAAGAGTTGGAAGGATGACTACTTTATACACAAGAATTTTGATTTCAAAATGGTTGCCACAGTCATTGAAGACTCTCATCCTGAGGTGTCCAAAAATGACACTCACAGATTGGATGTGATGTTAAATCTCTACTTTAATGTCAGCCTTAGATGACCGGTAGTTTCCCAGGTAGGGGAAATGTTCTACACTTGGGAGGGAGAAGAGGGCATTATCATCCCCATACTGAAGTTCCACAAATGAGGTCAGTGTCATTTCTTCTTGGATTTCAATTGTTTGAGGTTAAAATGTTTTCTGCCCATCCTGTAGACAACATAGACACTGGGAAGCTTGTTCTTGACAAGATGAAGAATAGTGATGATGAAGATGGAGAATAGAGTAGGGGTTAGGACATATTCCTACTTGAACCCTGTGTTGACTTCAAAGGATTCTGCCATAGTACTGTCACAAGCCTGCACCTTGTTGTGGAGGAGACACATGATATTGATGAATTTCACTGGACAGCCAGCCTTTGACATGATCTTCTATAACTCTTCCCAATTAACTGAGTCAAAAGCCTTGGTCAGGTTGATAAAAGCCCTGTAGAGCAGTTTGTGTTGTTCCTGGAATGTCTTTGGAGTTACCAAGCAGTGAAAATCATTGCCTTAGTTCCACAGTTTGGTTAGAAGCCACTGGCTTTCAAGAAGGATTTCCTCAGAGACTGGAAGAAGGCACCTAGTGAGATTCAGGCAATGATCTTCCCAGTGATAGTAAGCAATTTCCTCAGTAGTTCCCATTGCCCATTTTGTCTCCTTTCTTGAAAATGGTGGTGATGGCAATGTCCCTGAGATTAGAATGGATTTCTTCTTTGTCCTGTATTTTCAGGAACAGTTGATGGAGATGGGTAAGTTCTGCTCTTTAAAGTTTCAAAATCTCCTCTTGACTCCCATCTCCCTCTGCAACATTTCCATTCTTCGTGCGTCTAATCGAGTCTTCAACTTCTACAACATCAGGTGGAAGTCCAAGATCATCTTTAATGGGGAGTTGGGGGACTTCCTCAATAACATCTTCGTTGATGTTTGTATCAAGATGTAGGATTTCTTTAAAGTGTTCTCTCCGTCAGAGGCTGATGATTTTTCTGTCTATGAACAACCTTAATTTATGTGGGTATGCTCCCACCTATGCATCTATTTTAGTCAAATCACTGCCAAATATGGTAACTCCAGTGGTATGCAATGGAATGTGCTCCATACTTCCTATTACATTCCTAATAAAAGAGACCTAATTTTACCATGAATGTGACCAAATTTTCTCAAACTAAAACTTACTTATCAAACCAGATCAGATCATTCAAATATTCTACCATCCATTTATGTTGAAGGAGAGCATCTGGAATGTGTTGACCATTTTCCATACCTTAACAGTTAATTCTCTTAGAAGGCTGCCATTGACAGAGCTATCTAAACACAAGCTCTTTTACACTACCTCCATCTTACACAAACTATGACAATTGGTTTTTGAAAGCAACAACTTTTGTAAATCAACAAAGGTCTCAGCACACATTGTAATTTTTGTCACTGCAAGCCTGCATTTGTGTGGGGCCTGGACTGTGAATCAGAGCCCGAGTGAAATTCTGTCAGCAATGCACCCACTGCATTCTTCAGGTGCGATAGGAGGATGGTTGGACAAATGCTAGTGTTCTTCTTGAAGTCAGCTGCGCAAGCATTTAGGTAAAATTCCTGCAAACCCCACTATGACATACTGGATACCATGTCCCATTGGCTGAAAGGCCTGGACCCTGTCAGGTCCTGTTTCCTTAACTCTCAGTGGTTCTTCCAGGGTAAGAAAGTGTTACTGAATAATCTGAATTTCTCCTTGAAAAGTGGCAGCATTGGCATTAATGACTGGGATTTTCCAATCAAACAGTATTGCACTTTGAGTCCAAATCATTTAATGATGAGGGAGAGCAATGACAGAGAAGGCAAGGAGAGAAAGCAAATCCTGTATACCAGATCCCATTGCCCTGTGAGATATCCTACCCCATCCACCCGATGATCTTCAGGATCTTCAGGTCAAAGACATTGTTTAATCACATGAAGACACAAAAGAAACTTTTGAACTTGAGTCAATGCCATCCATGAATCGAGGGACAGCTGATGATTGTTTCAAGGCTGTTGTAAATGCCACATCTTTGAGACACAAAGAGTATGCATGTGTGACGAGCCCACTACATAATAATGAAACAACAGAGGAGGGAAGGTCAGTCTTAAAGTTGGCACTGCCCAACTTTCAGCCAGAAGTGATCCAAGACTCAGAGAAGCTGGGGCTGAGGAAGAGGAGCCACCCCTACCAGATGTGTACACATGTCAGAAAAGATCTGAATTGAGTTGACATGCGATGCCACCACAGTCAATTGTCATATCCTTCTTGTTCGCTTTCAAAAGTCAAGGTCTCAGGTAAGCAGCATCTGTGAGCCGCAGCCCAACAAATGGGCATTGTACCATTCAGCTCTGACTAGCCGCAGTGCTGCCCTTCCTTGAGGAAGGAAGCCTTGTCTGAGGACTGAGGCTGCTGCTGCGCCATGTCACTTCCTTCTCCAAGTTCCAGGTATGCAGTAGCCTGGAAAGGACAGTGTAAATACTGTGAGCGGGCAGCAGCTGAGTACCCCTGGGAAAGAGAAACAATATCTTCAGAATGTCAGTGTGTTGTGCAGTTGCTGTGGCTTTGGTTGCACAGTAAACTGTGCAACCAGCAGTACCTGTGCAAGCACTTTTGCGGCTTACCATTGGTTCACTGATGTCATGGTCTGTGTCTGTACATGTGCAGAGGTTATTTTGGCCACATGTGTATTGCAATCTGCCATTTTGCATCATGAATATTCACTCAGTTGTCTCAAAGCTGGCATTACAGTGCAAAAGTACAGAAGCTGACAGCTGATCTGTCAGGTGCATCCCATGTCTCAGCCACATCACAGAAATTTATTTTCAATACTGAACCAGAACCAAATATACCATTGTGATTCACAGTATAGAGCAGGTGGCTATATGTCTTTTTATAGTACTGTTTTCAAGCTTTGAAATTGTCAGCTGCACTCAATAGGAATCTTAGCAAGTAACGCCCATAAAACTATTTGCATGAAAGTTGTTTGTGGACCATTGTGTAAAGTGGTCAGTAAAATTAATTTACAACAATTAGGTGCAAACAGTAATAACAATTATATTTTGAACATTTTTATTTGTGTGTTACAGCTATATGCTTATTAACAGAATATTCTAAAATACTTTAACATTATGTTAAAAATCATTAAAGGCATATTTTATTTCTTTGTAATCTTTAAAAAAAAGCAGGACAAAGATTGAATTACAAAATTTGTCAAACACACCTGCCATACTTTTGAAAAAGCTGATGATAGCTGTGCCAGAGCAACTTATTGATGAATACACTTACAATCAATATTATCCTTTAGACGTAGATTACTGAAACTATTTTCTTCAACTGGGTTTATTGTTAATTAATTCAATCCATCTATATTTAAATGCCTACTTTCTTTGATTACAACCATTCACTTGCCATTCCTTATGGCTAATAACTTTAATACAAAAATTGTATCAGAAAACAACCATTTATTAGTTTGTCAACCAATCTAGAATTCAAGAGGTTATTAAAAATTTAGAAGAGACATAGATTGCTCTTGTTGCCACAAGAAAAAAAATACACATAAAATAAATAATATTAACACTCAATAAGTTAAAATTGAATGTATGATGGATAAATTTATTGTCTTCAGAATTATCTTCTTCTACTGATACATCACCAATCAACTGACGACATGGATATTGTTGTGCAATTCGACAACATATTCCGTAGTTTCAAAATTTCTTCCCGGCACGGAATGTAAAGAAAAACAAAATGGCTTTCTACACAGCCAACCAACTTAATAAACTGAAATCAATATAACTTGCAAAAAATTGGAGAGATCATAGAAAGAATGGCATATATATTTGAATGCACTTTAAAACTATAGTATTTGCCAATTTAGAACTCTATAGAGATTATGCTTCAATGCTTTTTGAGGTCACTATCCATACAAAAGTCATTTTTTTAACCTGATGTATCACGGAAAGTTCCTAGGACAAAAATCAAACAATTTAGCCACTTCAGTTTAAATTCCTTAGGCACTTACAACATACTTAGAATTATTTACATACACAGTATGTGAAACAATTCAAATTTCTGAAGATACTGCAGATTTTTGGACTATTGTATATTAGAACAAAAACAATAAATAAAGTTGATTATAACCATACACATTTTAATGCATTTCATTACAAGTGTAATTTATGATTGAAATCATAATTCCAATCGCTGAAATTCAATTACAAACTAAATAATGTTTGCATGTTAGAAATAGTAATCGGGACTGAGAAGACCAATTGATCCAGACTGTAGCATTCCTCTTTGCAGTACTATCCTTTCTCCCTCAAATTCACCGATTTTGTCATGCATCCTCAGTATTACATTATCACATTCTGGATGCTTTTTAATTAGCATCCAGGGTCAAAAGGAAACAAATCTGTAGGATTTCCAATACTGCCATTTCCTAACAGTCACGTAGCAAACCGGCTTCCTGTTGAGAGGGAAGAATTGAACTGGAAAATCTCCAGAGAGATGGAAAAGAACAATATCATGACAAATATTTCTTAAGCAGTGATATTCTTATCATTACCCCTTTAGGAGGGACATTGTACATTAAAAACATTTCACATATAATAGCATTTTTAAATGTGTTACTGTCTTAATATTTTACCCATTACAGCTTTAACATTTTACTTTCAGGTGTATAAAATAATAAACTGCTCTGAATGTTATTTTTACTGCTGGAAATGATATTTATTGTTCATAGTTTTTTTTATTATTTTGCTGTAAATTAATTTATGTACATTAATCTGTTGGAAGAGTAATATGACTTGGAAAGTAGCTGCCTTCCTAAAGAAGGGCTCATGCCCGAAACGTCGATCCTCCTGCTCCTTGGATGCTGCCTGACCTGCTGCGCTTTTCCAGCAACACATTTTCAGCAAGTAGCTGCTTTAGCCATATTCTGCAAATGGAGCTGTTATTTTGCATGAGAATTGGGAATGCATGTAGCATTAACAGGTCACTTCAGAAACAAATCTTGGATTAGAATGCTACTGTAATTCCAATTACATCTTAGCTTTCACCTCTCTATCAACTATGAAGGCCTTGAATGAAATGTTTTGGATAATGTTTGATATTATACAGATGCTAATGCAGACAAAATGTTCTGTATCCATTGAGGTTATTAATTATTCTCATTCTCCAGTACTATCTAGCACTAACCTAATGCTTCATGCATACATTTTGGGAAATTTCTAATTCTAACATGAAATCCAGATTTGCCAATGCTTTTCACAATCACTCAGTCTTAATTTGGCAAGGATGTTGTTCACAATATCACAAAAATATCAGAGGTTCAGATTTTTAAGTTTGAGATTTGGCTGAAGGATGCATAGAAACAAAGAGAATGTGACAGAAAATCAAGCAGAAATAAAACAAAAGAACAGAATAAGTTGAAACAAAGAGAGAAACAAAGAGAGGACCATTATCAGTATTCAATGTATAATCCACCTGTACCTGGATAATTGAAGGATAACATGTATGTTTAAAACCATTAAAACCAGCAACGCCACTTTGACCCTGGCCATTTACAAGCCTGTTTATTTGCAACTATTGCCTGTTACATTTTCTGTATGTTATTCTGAGTTCAGAGCTCAGTTAAAGCAATTATGTCCCAAACTCCAAGTGATTGATATACATAAAAGAAATCTATGGTTTCCAAATAACCATCAATCAAATTCAATCTTTATATATACAAGCTGTACGAGGTAAAATATCACTTGAATTCTGTCAGCATGCAGACAATCGTATATTGCTAGTGTGCAAACTGAAGGCCTTGTCTAGCCTGATCTGTCATTACCGCAATTGCTAGAGGCTCTTGTACTAAGATAAATAATAATGGTGATAACAGACAGTCCAGTCTAGTGTCTGTTCGCAATTGAAAGTGTGTCAAAATCATGACATATATTACTGATGCTAGAGGGGCTAAGTATAGAGTGAGGATTCATTTAATAAAACTGGAGCCAAATTGGTCATCCCTTCGTTAAATCATCCAATAACTCTGTGACAGGGATGGTGAAATTACCAATTGCAGCGGACCTTGCAATTTGTTGACATGAATATTGCACACCGATGGCAACATACTGGACTGTCATATATTGAAATCCCATATGTTTGGGGCAATAAATTAATGCCTTGGATTCAGCATTCCCATACCTAGGGAACTTAAACACTTGGAAACATTTTGTTTCCTCAATTGTGTATGCAAGAGAACGTTAAGCCAGAAGGTATCTAAATAGTTTATTGCTCCAGTTCAGTTGGCCTATTACTTAACACTTCATGCCTGTTGCTGAAGAGTTAGGTTGTAAATTGACAGTGCTTTGACAATGAGTTGTATATTCTGAGGATATTTCAAACCATAAATACTGAAAAGAGATATTGTATAAATCAGAAGAAATCAAAAATTTAATTAACATTGTGGTTGGATTTCAAATTGAATTTCAAAAATAATTCTTTTGAATTTACATTTTTCATCTTCAATATTTTCTTGCTCTTGACACAGAATTCTGACACCTTTTGCCATTGAGTCCCATTAGCCTTGCTAATGATCCCAACACGGAGTGCTGCAGGTCCCCAGAGAACTATTGCGGATCATACATAGTGCAACCTGATTTCAGTGCTTCTGTAATAAAATGTAATACAGCTGTATGAGTGACTGAACAATAAAAAGTGTGGCTTCACATCAGCAGAAATAAAGTAATAACTGTGCTACCAATATACCTATTTCTGGAGGAGCTGTTTGCAAATCTGCAAAGAAATCACCTTAGACGAGATTTATATATGATTGTACAAATACTTCTGTGCCAATTGCTTGACAGATTTTAGCCTATCAAATCTTACAACACTTCAAAATTCACATAATGACACCAGCATTTTAGCATTGATTCCTTCATCTAGAATGGAGCTCATCATACTTTATCTTCAATTCAATGGTTTGAAGGCAACTTTGGACAGAAGTTAGCCAAATGCTGAAGGAAGTGGGCAGTGGTGAGACAGATGCAATAGGACAGCATGAATCAAAAAGTTAGACTCCCGATATTGAGAAAAAATTTCAATTTTCCATATAAATTTTCAATAGTTAAATAAGAATCTCCCCAGTGAGCAGCAAGGAACCTGCTTGCATGCAATATCATTTAATTATTAGCAAATCTCACATAATTTAAATGCAGGTTGCTATTTTCCGAGGCAGTAGAGAGAACCTAGATGGTACCAAATGCTGTTGTGAAAGTCAGAGTGGTTACCCGTTGGCTGCAACTCATTAGCTTCTTCTCTGGGCATCTATCTTGGCCAGCATTCTGACATCTCAGGGCATGCAAGATAGGCAGCAATAGGTTGCACCCTCCATCCATAATGGTTGGCATCAGTCATGCACCAGCCTCACCACATCATCATATCACTTCACTGACTCACCTGTAATGTGGTTCACCACTTTCAGTACTACACTTTGGAGCAGGGTCACATTAGACCAATGAGCATTTCAGGTCTCTTAACATGCTTTCTTAGTGCTCACTCATATTGAGCCTACTTGTACCGACTGCATCTCTCTTGCCTTTTCACACATTTCCACTTAATCCAGAGTTCACAGACTCAAAATATCTTTCTCTTGCCTGACAGTTTAGTACAGATACAAAGCCAAGCAGCCTACTTGGTTTGCCATCGATGATCAGTCAAGAGGTCAGACATGTTGGTGTATGACAGTGTGCTGTGTCAATATCACAATTGCAACACATGTCACTAATGTACGCTGCAAGTACATTACATGTACCTCAACCAAGTGACCAGTGCTAAAAAACCAAGGGACTTTTCCTCAGGCAAGTCAAGGGGGATCTCTGAAGGTGACAGAGCACTTACACAGCAAGTTAAGTGCATTGTCCATTATCTGTTCAGATAATGGTCAGTTGATTGCCTGGGGGTTTCAGGATCTGGAGTTCCAGATCATTCAAGTCTGGGAAGTGACCACGACAGCTCTTCATGTCTGAAGCAACCAGTCCAGGTCTTAGGGGTAAGTAATTTGGAGACTTACATGGATATCAGTCAGGGATCTGGCCAGCGACCAGTCATTCCAAATCAATCAGTGTGGTTAAACACGGTCAGTACTAGGCTCTGTTCATTGAAAGCTTAGGGGTTATCGGGAGCCACTAAAGTTGGGAAGTCAATTATTGATCAAGGCAGTATGTTGGGATGCAGAGGGAACAGTAATTGTGAGGGTGGGGGTGGGGGCAGTCAATGTGGAGGGGGATCTCTGATGGTCATCATCACCAGCTGGAAAGAACATCATGACATTTGGCTTAATTAAGCTGCAGGACTCTGAAGTTCAGGGGTCAAGTGGAGAGATAAAGAGTAAATAAAAAGGAGTCTCAAACCTGAGAAGATTGACAAGGATGGCAAGGAATAAACAAAATGCTCCAGGATGTGTCAGTCCCTGGCAGCTGCCAAGGTAACAAACACACACCACCCCAAAGTGGTATGGTGATGGCAGATGATCTAAACATTAATCCAATGGAACACCTTCCTGTTGATGACTTCCAGCATTGTGATACAACTCTGATGCTCAGGCCTCCAGGACTGTGTCTATCCCAGTTAGCTAATCAACTTGGAACATTCACCACTGAATACCTCAGACTATACTGGGCTAGATCCCCTGGCCATGACTATCTCAAACAAATGGCAATCTTTGGAGTGTGTGTGGATGGTATTGGTAGTCCCCTAAATAGCCCAAACCCCTCCTCATGTGAACTGAGGACCAGACCCCACCAATTTCCGACATGGCCTTTCAGTTAAATGTGTTTCTGGGCAGGCAGCTGACATATACTGTGGGCATTGGATTGACATCATCATGTATCATACAGCAAGATATCACCCGCACCCATCCCCACCCAATCTCGTCTCCTCATCCCTCCCAAACATGATGCACTTCCAATCCCCAGACAGATCCCCACTGACAAGCAAAAGAAGCAAGCTGTCTGTGTGTCTGCTTTAAAGGCAGCACAGGTAGATGTTGACCCAGGGTGAAGCACCAATGCAATAACAAACATGTTATGAGAAGACTGTGCATACTGCGAGCACGCAAGTCGAGGTTAAGTGTGCAAATGTGAAGAGAGGAAGCAAGCAGCCCTGAGATGCAACTTAGTCCAGTCCTTGAGGCAAGTACCTCCTTGGGCACAATGTGTCTCCATTGCAACCTTTTAATGCTAGTTATTGGTGCAAGTCAAGTCTGTGCTTCTTCAACAGCTAGCAAATGCATTAGAGATGCCACAATGGTCATGATTAGTTGACAGATGCTGGAAACCAATGGATGATGGGTACATGCAGCTGCTGCCTGTAGAACATACTTTAGCCTGCAATTTGATCGTCAGCAACATGGATGTAATTTGAAGCAAGCAGTGAGCTGAATCCACCAGATATCCGCTCTACTTTCCAGATCTAATTTTCGTGACATATAGCTGGTTTGATAAGTTATGGTAAGACAGGCAGCTGAATATTAATGGCGCGAGTTGTGCACTTACTAAGGTTAACAATGAAGAATAATCCCCTTAAGTGGCAAGTCGTTGTTGACTTGTAAGAAACTTGCCACATTGCTTGCAAAAGCATAAAAATTGGCATAAGATGCTCCCAACATCGAGTTAAACCTTGTTGGATTTCTCATCTAATCCTGCACCACATTTCCTGGCAATGTATTCCATGCCCTAACTATTTACTGTGTGAAAATGTTTTTTCTCATACCACCTCTTGGTTTGTTGGGACCTGTGCTTCCTGGTTGCTGTTTGAGCAGAAACAACATACCATCCTATTCATTCCATCCCGCCCACTCCTGAATTTGAAAACCTCAATCAGATCTCTATTCAGTCCTCTAGTCTCCATGGAGAACAGTTCAATTTTTTCAATCTATCCTCAAAGGTGAAGTTTTTCATATCTGGAACCATTTTAGTAAATTGCTTCTGCATTCCCCCCACTTCTCCCCATTCCCTCATTTCTATAATGTGATGCCCACAACTAGATACAATAATGCAGCTGAGATCTAGCAAGTGTCTTGTACAAGTTCAATATCATCTACATGTTCTTGTACTCTATGCTCCTATTAATAATGACCCTCCCTTCATCATAAGGTCAGAAGTGGGGATGTTCGCCAATGATTGCACAACATTCAGCACCATTCGCGATTCCTCAGATACTGAAACAGTTCATGTTCAAATGAACAAGATTTTGACAAGTGGCAAGTAACAGTTGCGCCATACAAATGCTAGGCAATGACTATCTCCAATAAAAGACAATTTAACCCATGCCACTTGACATTTAATAGTGTTATAATCTCTGAGTCCCTCACTATAAGCATCCTGGGGACTACCATTGACCCGAACCTCAACTGGACTCACCATTATAAATACAGTGTCTACAACAACAGGCCAGAGGCTAGCAATGCGGCAGTAATTAACTTATTTCCTGACTCCGCAAAGCTTGTCCACCATCTACAAAGCACAAGTCGAAAATGTGATTGAATACTATCCATTTGCTGCTGAATATGCTAAAAAAAATTCAGTTCTCCAAATGGACATTTCTCTTCTTTCTTCTTGATATAACTATGCAGAGGGCAGTATCCCATCACTGAGTCACTCGTAATTTATTTGTAGACAGGACACTGGCTGTGGACAGCCAGCTCACAGTCAATCCCCTGAACTGAGGACATTCTAAATCTCCTGGTTACAGTCATAGTATCATAGAGAAGTGCAGCATGGAAACAGACCCTTCAGTCTAACTCATCCTTGCTGACTGGATATCCTAAATAAATCTAGTCCCATTTGCCAGCATTTGGCCCATATTCCTCCAAACCCTTCCAATTTATATACCCATTCAGATGTCTTTTAAATGTTGTAATTGTACTAGCCTCCACCACTTCCCCTGGCAACTCTTTCCATACATGCACCCCACTCTGCATGAAAAGTTGCCCCTTTGGTTCTTTTTAAATCTTTTCCCTCTAGTTTTGGACTCTTCCATCCTGGTGAAAAGACCTTGTCTATTTACTCTATCCATCTCCCTCATGACTTTATAAATCTCTGTATAACCTCAGCCACTGATGATCCAGGGAAAACAACCCCAGTCTATTCAGCATCTCCTTATAGCTCAAATCTTCCAACCCTGGCAACATCCTTAGTTATGTTGGTCAGCCAGGGCTTTCCTGATTGGCCCAATCCAGGATGTAGTAGTCAGCAAGGTCTAGCTGGTTCCAATCACTACACTTCTCAAATTTTTGAAGATACTGTATTTTTTTCATGATTCGGAGATGCCGGTGTTGGATTGGGGTGTACAAAGTTAAAAATCACACAACACCAGGTTATAGTCCAACAGGTTTAATTGGAAGCACACTAGCTTTTGGAGCGACGCTCCTT
>NC_057720.1:23152352-23160869 GCF_004010195.1 Chiloscyllium plagiosum | reverse complement strand
GTTTTGCATTTCTTGCGGTTGCAGGGGAAGGTGCCGGGAGTGGAGGTTGGGTTGGTGGGGGGTGTGGACCTGACGAGGGAGACACGGAGGGAGTGGTCTTTTCGGAACGCTGATAGGGGAGGGGAGGGAAATATATCACTGGTGGTGGGGTCCGTTTGGAGGTGGCGGAAATGGCGGCGGATGATACGTTGTACATGGAGGTTGGTGGGGTGGTAGGTGAGGATCAGTAGGGTTCTGTCCTGGTGGCGGTTGGAGGAGCAGGAAGTGGAAGAGATGCGGTGGAGGGCATCGTCGACTACGTCTGTGGTGGCGGTTGGATGGGCGGGGCTCAAGGGCGGAGGAGTGGGAAGTGGAGGAGATGCGATGAAGGGCATCACGATTGCTCCTGTTCATGCTGATGACATATGCAATGCTTTCTGTTGATTGACTGTCACCAACACTTTCTGTTGATATGAATCCACATTCATGCATTGGCACAAAATCGCCTCAATATTGATGAGCAATAAATAGCTTTGTTATCTATTACTTAGCAACCAGTCACATTACAACTGAGGTACACAATCGTCTCTTGTGAGAATCAGGCTTAAATTAAGATTAGGTTCTGCTACCCAAATACGATATTAGCTGCATGCTGTTAACACTGTAAACAATCACTGAAGCACCATTCACCTCAGGGAGAACTTACAGGGCATACACAAAACTTTAGTCAGCTCTTCCCAGGAACAACCCTTTATATCATGATGATCAGACCTTAGTTTGCAATGTCAGGTAACCCTTTCCAGGATGAACTACTTCATGCAATAAACCATTGTTACATTTAATTGCTTGTACACAAGACACGTGTGTTTTAAGGGCTCTTGTACTGCAATGGTAGTGTCCCTACTTCTGAGCCAGAAGGTTTGGGTTTAAGTTCCACCTGCACCAGAAGTGTGTCCACACATGTTGATTAAAAATATGTCCAAGGCAAGTGTCTGTTAAAGCAAATACTGTGAAAAAACCTGAGTTTTCAGAAGTGGACTGATACTTATGTATTCATCTGCAGACTGCCATCAGTAAGGATAGGCAACAACACCTCTTCCACATTAATCCTCAATATCAGTGCCCTGTATGGCTGCACACTCATCCCCTTACTATACCCCTTATACACTCACCACAGTGTAACCAAATTCAGTGTCTTGTGATGAGCTTTAGGTTTCAAGAGGTCGGTAACTGATTCAATTTAATTTGCTTTCTTATCACATTTACTGAGATACAGTGAAAAATATTGTTTTGCATGCTAACCAGACAAATCATACCTTACATAAGTACTTCAGGATGTATGTTATAGGGCAGAATGTATGTTATAGGTCCACAGAAGATGCAGAGGAAGATCAACTCTGACATATAATAGATACATTCATAAGTCTGATAAGAGCGGAAAAGAAGCTGTCCATAAATCTATTGGTATGTGTTTTCAAACCTTTACATATTATTACTGATGGAAGAGCATGGAAGAAAGTATAACTGGGTGGGAGAGATGTTTGGTTATGTTGGCTGCTAACCAAGGCAGTAAGAGTTATAGATGAAATCTATACTAAAGCCTGGCTTTCTTGATGGATGGAACTGCGTACCCAACTCTCTGTAATTTCTTGCAGACTTGGGCAGAGCAGATGCCATACCACGCTGTGATGCATCCTGATAGGATGCTTTCTATGTTGCATTGACAAAGATTGGTCAGAGTCATTGTGGGCATGCCGAATTTTCTTAGCCTTCTGAGGAAGTAGAGGCATTGGTGAGCCTTCTTGACTGTCACATCAACATGGATGGACCAGGACAGATTGTTGGTGATCATGACTCCTAGAAATTTGAAGATCTCAACCACCTCCACTTCCGCACCATTGATACAGACTGAGATGAGTCCTCCACTCCACTTCTGAAGGTCGATGGCCATCTCCTTCATTTTGCTGACATTAAGGGAGATATTATTATCTTTACATCATGCCACTAAGCTCTCTGTCTCTTTCTTGTGCTCTGTCTCATTGTTTGAGATACAATCCACGAAGGTGGTGTCATCAGCAAATTTGTAAATCGAGTTAAAGATGAATTTGATTACACAGTGGTGAGTGTTTAAGGGGTATATTAAAGGGATGACTGTACAACCTTGCAAGGCATTGGTATAGAGGATTAATGAGGAAGAAGTGCTGTCACCTATGATTACTGATGACAGTCTGGAAGTCAGAAAGTCGAGGATCCAGTTGAAGAAGGGGGAGCAGACTTCTAGATCTCAGAGTTTGGAGATGAGTTTGGTTGAAATTATGGTTTTGAAAGTGGAGCTAAAGGCAATAAATAAGTGTCTGATGTACGTCTCTTCAGTATGAAATGTGTATAGAGACAGAGAGAAGGTGTCTTCTGTGCACCTATTGTAACTGTAGGCAGGTTATAGTGGATCAAGGGCTGGAGTTGATGTGTGCCATTGCTGACCTCTCAAAGCACTTCATAAAATGGATATCAGAGTCACCAGGTGGTAGTCATTAAGACATATTGTCTTTTTTTTGGCACTGGGATGATAGTGGCCTTCTTGAAGTAGATGGGAACCACACATCTTAATAAGGAGAAATTAAAGCTGTCTTCCAATATTCCCACGAGGTGGTCTGTGCAGGATCTGAGTGCATGGTCAGGGACTTGATCCGGGCCAGTTGCTTTCCATGGGTTCACCCTCAAGATGGCTGATCTAACGTCTGAGAGGGTGACTGTGGTGGCTACAGGTGTACCCGAGGCTGTCGGGGCAGGTGACATCATTTCACTGACCTTCTGCCCAAAACAAGCATAGAATGCATTGGGTTCATTGTCAGCAATTCTACTTGACTGTCCTGCTCCTCAGATGCTGCCTGACCTGATGCGCTTTTCCAGCTCCATACTTCTTGACTCTGTCTCCCCAGCATCTACAGTCCTCACTTTCTCCTGTTGTATCATGTAAGCCTTGCCACAGTTGTCATGTGTTTATGCAGTTAGTCTGGGACTCTAGTTTAGTCTGGTATTGTCTCTTGGCATCCCTGATGGTTTTGCAAAGATTGTACCTAGATTTCCTATATAGGTCACCCAAATTGATTGCCTCAGACCTGGACTTCAATAGGGAGAGAATCTTGCAGTTCATTCATTGTTTCTGTTTGGGGAACACTCGAACTAACTCCTTTAGCAATGCAGTCCTCTACACACTTACTGATGAAATCTGTGATAGTAGTGGCACATTCACTTCGGTTGGCCAGTGCGTTCTTAAATGTCGATCAGTCCACTGACTCCAAGCAGTCATGTAGGAGCTCGTCCATTACCTCAGACCAGCACTTTAAGCTCTCTGTACTGGATACTCAAGGTTCAATTTCTGTTTGTAAGCTGGAAGAAGGCCTTATGGTCTGATTTTTCAAACTGCAGTTGGGGGGTGGAGCAGGAGGCATCTTTGATGGCTGTGTATCAATGGCCAAAAATGTTTGGCCCTCTTGTGGGACAGGAGACATGTTAATGGTACCTTGGTAGCATACTCTTGAGATAGGCTTAGTTAAAGTCACCGACTATGATGAACAAGGCATTGGGGTATTTGTCTCAAGGCTATTTATTGTGGTGTATATTTTATGAAGTGCACTTTTCACTTCCACATGGGGTGAGATGTATGTTATTGTTGGGATAGCAAAAGTAAACTCTTGCGGTAGGTAGTAGGGACAGCACTTCACTGTTAGATATTCTAGGTTCGAGGATCAGTAATGCAGGGATCATCACATCCAAGCACCAAGAGGTCTTGATCAGGAGGTAGACTCCTCCATCCTTTTCCTTACCCAAGGATGCCATGCGGTCCATCTGGTGGATTGAGGTACCATCAGGTTGTCAGGCACAGACAGGTGAAGCAGGCATGAGCCATATCTCTGAAAAACAGAGCACACAGTAGTTTCTCAATTTCCTTTGGTAGGTGAGTCTAGCTTTAAGTTTGTCCAGCTTGTTTTCAGGAGCTTGGACATTTGCCAGGTGTATGTTGGGCAGTGGGGAACTTGAACCCATGTTGTTTCATTCTCACCTGCAGGTCAGTGCATCTACCACATATCCTGGGTGAGTGGCTGCTTCAGGCCTGCGAGTCGGAGTGGATAGTCTACCATTCCAGAAGGTAAGTGGGTGTGTCCTGGACACTGGTTGTGGCCTCAGGGGCTCTGGGTAGTCTTGTTCTCGGTCTGGTCGGGCCTCCATGTCAGGTCTCCAAAAGGTTGGGTATGACGCCGGCTCCACTACACAGGGTTGGGTCACTGACTAACGTCTGGGTTGGGCCTTCAAGAAGCTGGTGAGTGGCTGGGCATTCCATTGTTGCGATCGTGGTTCCAGCATCAGCAGTCGGCAGTCCTATTGGTTCTTATCTTCATCAAGTCAGATCCATTTGGGCCATTGGTCATTTCTGGAAGTTGAAAGATTGCCAGACCTGTAAGTAGATTTAAGAGAACACTTAGTAATTCTGACAGACTTACAACTGAGATTTGAAAGAGTAGATATATAAGACGTATGGGGATGATCTGCTTAAGAGTCACCCCAGTCTGGCACCATCTTGGACATAGCTTAGCTTTTTAACTTTAAGTGCCCGGAAGAGAAACAGCTACTTTCTTTTAAAGTATGTAACACTTTACAGATATACATTTGACCATAAGACTGTAAGATATAGGAGCAGAATTAGGCTGTTTAGTCTATCAAGTTTGCTCTGCCATTCCATCATGGCTGATATGTTTCTCAACGCCATTCTCCTGCTTTCTCCCTGTAACCCTTGAACCCCTTACTAATCAAAAACCTATCTATTTCCATCTGAAATGCACTCAGTGACTGGGCCTCTATAGTATTCTGTGGCAATGAGTTCCACAGATTAATCACCCTTTGAAGAAATTCTTCCGCATCTCAGGTTTAAAGGGTTGTCCCTTTGCTCTGAGGCTGTCCTCTCAAGTCCTAGTCTCTCTTCCTAGTGAAAGCATCATTTCCCCATCCACTCTAGTCAGACCTTTCATTAATCTGTAAGTTTCAATCATATGCCCCTCATCCTTCTATCGAGTACAGACTCAGGGTCCTCAACCACTCCTCATCTGGCAAACCCTTCATACCCAGGATATTCTTGTGAAAATCCTTTGGATCCTCCAAGGCTTTCCTTCGATACAGGGCCCAAAACTGTTCATGATATTCCAAATGCGGTCTGACCAGAGCATGACACAGCCTCAGCAGCACATCTCTGTTGTTGTATTCTGAACCTCTTGAAGTGAATGCAAATATTACATTTGTCTTCCTTACTGTCAACTGAACCTGCATGTTAACCTGATGAGAATCCTGAACTGCAACTCCTAAGTCCCTTTGCTCTTTAGATTTCTGAAACATTTCCCCAGAAGAGAAAATAGTCCATGCTTCTATTCTTCTTACCAAAGTGCATAACTGCACACTTTTCCATATTGTTATTCTATCTGTCACTACTTTGCCCACTCTCCTAGCCTATCTAGGACCTCTACAGTCTCCCCACTTCCTGAGTATTACCTATCCCTCCACCTATCTTTGTGTCAATTGAAAACTTAGCAACAATGCTCTCAGTTCCTTCAGCCAGATCATTATGCATTAAACAAATGGACGTAGTCCCATTTAAGTTAAGTTCAGTAAAGACTATTCTGTGTATTTATTGCTGTATATTACAAGAGTATCTTACAATGGTACATTGTTACCTTATAGTTACTTACCTTTAACTATCAGATGAATTTTTTTGTAAGGTAACTTATGCACAGTGATAAGATTTGTTTTCTGATAAACATATTGTACAGTCCAATGAGTGTTCTTGTAAAGTATGCGACACTTGTCTCTCTTAAGAACAAAGGAAGACTTCAGAAAACTGAACAGAATAAGCTACAATCACCCATTCAGCAAGAAGCTGCCAATGTTCCAAGATTGCCTGACTTATTTCACCACTTGTATCTCTGTTTTGTACTTACTGTGAAAAGCTGAATAAAGTATTCAAAACTTGTTTTACAGCTTAATTTTATTTCCTTTTGTGTTTAATAAACTTTGAAGTTCTTTTGTTAAATGTATAGTGGCAGTCTCTTGTGAATATGTTTAGTGATTGAACACCATAGTAAACAAATTGCAAAAAATAAAATTAATTGATTTTAAAAGCTAGGTTTCATTCTGAGATCTCATTCATCCATTATTACCATTGACTGGAAGTGCAATAAATGACATACTATTAGTGAGACATTTATTAAATTTAGAGGAATCTATAAATCTTTTAAAGTAAGTATCTCGGGATAATGAGCATAAAGACGGGATCTATATTGTGAAGTATATTACGTGCATTGGAATTTAAAGCATAACTACCTGTTGCCAAGACTTTTCTTGAAGTGGAAGATATAACAGTAGATTATTTTAATCTTTTGATTAAGTCTGAGCTGACAGAATAAGCAGATAAATAGAAGGTGCAAGTATTAAGATCTTGAAAGGATGAGATGCTTAAAGTAACAAGTAACATTTAGAATTAAAAGGTGGAAACCTGAAATTGTTGTGTTACTGTTAGTATTAGCTAAAATTCAGCTAATTTGATAAAAACGACCAAAAAAAAACTTGAATTAGAAACAAGAGAGAGAAAAAGAAATGGAACAACTTGAATTGGAAGGAAGTAAAGAGAAATTGGAAGAGTAAGGAATGGAAAAAAGAGCAATGAAATCGAAGAGAAATAAAACGAGAAAAATAGAAAGAGAGATGGAAATATGATGGCTTGAATTAGGCAGAGAGGAGAAATAAAAGCAAAAACAAATGGGAACAGAGGAGAAGGGGAAAAGAAAGTTAAATGGAATTTATAAAGCTTGATCCTCAAACAGAGGGAGAAATCAGATAAAACAGATTTTGCTGTGGAAAAAAAAACACACATTACAAGAAAGAAGCTTGGAGAGTTGATCAAAGAATGATTCTGATTTTATTGCAGGATCTGATTAAATTAGAAGTCTACATTTGATGTCAAATTTTAGAGAGGATTGAGTTGATATATATCTCACCTCATTTGAAGAGGTAGCTATGAAGTTCAAGTGGCCGAAATATATTTGGACCTTAATGTTACAGAGTGACCTGATAGCGACAGAAATAAACTTATTCTGTAAATATGTACACTGATTCCTGAGAAAATAAATCTGCAGACTATCAAAAATATGAGTTAACCCTTGAAGGTTATCAATCAAAATTTTGGTACATAAAGAAGAAACATTTGTAGAGTTAACCAGAGAAAAATGAATGCTGTATGATCAATGGTTTCAATCACAGAAAAATAGATGAAAATTTAAGGGAAATCATAATCATGGAATAATTTCAAAAGAGTATTTGGATAACTCTCAAGATGAGACTCAAGCTTCAAAACAATCCAAGAAGTGGAAGTTTTCGCAAAGACCTTCGATACCTCACACAATTATGTTTAGGGAAATAGTTATTTAGGAATCAACAAGGAAATGGGAAGAATAGAAAATCTTGGATGGAAAAGGTATTGGTATTACAGAACAAGCAGAAATATACTACAATAATGAAGGAGAAAGGCATTTACTAGATCGATTTTCTTCAGATTAGATATCAAGCAGAATGAGTTGGGAATGACTTTGGATCAACAATCTTAAAACATGTCCATTGTTTTCCAGTAAATCAGGCCTGAGCCTCACAGAAAGAAAAGTTTCACTTAAGATGGATATAGGCCGATTGAGAAGTTTGATTGATCAATTGAGCCAGATTTGCACTCAGATTAAATCTGATGCCAGTTATGATCATCTGAAAATGAGTATCAAGTTAAAACAGTTGAGGAGGTTTGAATAGTAAATAAAATATTTGAAAAAATTAAATTCAGAGAAACCTACACATAGGTTTCCAGCCTTGGATGTACCAAAGATGTGAAATTAATAATTTTCCTTTATGTCTTCTGCCTGATGAATATTCTGTTCAGTCTGGTAAGAAGTTGACGAAAATACAAATGATAATATATTGAATAAACAGAATATAATAACTTGGCTAAATAATTTTGTAATATTATTTAATTAAATAATATAGAAGTTGACATTGCTTATTCTGAGAACATATTATAAAATCATAACAAGGAATAATTTTGGCAAAAAGCCAGACATAAGTATATTGAACAACGAAATACTACTTGGTTAATAAACTATACATTCCAGGATGTCATCTGCATAACCATGAAATATCAAACTAGTTAAAGCTGATCTGACATTATGTTCCTTGCAAAACATCAATTTTAGAACTATATTAGATTACTTACAGTGTGGAACAGGCCCTTGAAATATCAAACTAGTTAAAGCTGATCTAACATTATGTTCCTTGCAAAACATCAATTTTAGAACTATATTAGATTACTTACAGTGTGGAACAGGCCCTTCGGCCCAACAAGTCCACACCGACCCTCCGAAGAGCAACCCACCCAGACCCATTCCCCTACATTTACCCCTTCACCTAACACTACAGGCAATTTAGCATGGCCAATTCACCTAACCTGCACAT
>NC_057720.1:23124089-23147594 GCF_004010195.1 Chiloscyllium plagiosum | reverse complement strand
CGTATGGAGTCAGCTATTATGAGGGGGCATAGCTTTAAATTAAGGGGGGGGGGTAGGTATAGGACAGATGGTACGGGTATGTTCTTTACTCAGCGAGTCGTGAGTTCATGGACTGCCCTGCCAGTAGCAGTGGTGGACTCTCCCTCATTATGGGCATTTAAGCGGGCATTGGATAGGCATATGGAGGATAGTGGGCTAGTGTAGGTTAGGTGGGCTTGGATCGGCGCAACATCGAGGCCGAAGGGCCTGTACTGCGCTGTATTCTTCTATGTTCTATGTTCTAAGTTGGATAAATTAGAAGACATGACGTGATCTCATTGAAACATATAGGAAACTAAAGGGGCAGTGTGGATACTGAGAAGTCACTTCTAGTGATGAGAAATTGAAAACACAGGGACACCATCTCAGAGTAAGGGGTCAATCAATTAAGACTGATCATGTAGAAAAATTCCTTCAAAGAAAGAAAGAACAGATGGTTGCGAATCTTTGGGATTCTCTGCCTCAGAAGGTTGTGGATGCTCCATCACAGTACATTTAAAGCTGATACAGACAACTGTGAGAGAATGAAGGGATGTGGGAAGTGGGCAGGGAAGGAAGTTGAAACTCTAGATCAACCATGACCATACTTAGTTCCAGAGTTTTCTGAATGAGCTGAATGATCTCGTCCTATTTCTATCACTTTTGTTCTTGTGCTACTTATCTATCAGGCTCTCAAACTTCCTGGCTGTTCGGTGGAAAATCCTCTGGAAAAATGGAAAAGAAGCTCCCAGGTTTCAGTAGGACATGCCAAAAACCTTTACTTCTGAATCTGCTATCTGATTATCATTTTCTTCCCCTACTATCTGCTATGATCTCTTCTCAGCCTTAAGTAAATATTGAGGCAATACCTTTACCTTTCTTTATATTAGGAAATTAATGAGATTACCAAGATAACTTGAGGCAAATATAACAATTAATGTGAACATCATTCTAAAAGCACATGAATTCAAAGCAGCTCTCTGTTAGAAAGCAGATTACCTCTGAAATGCATTCGGAAAGCATTGGCATTTTTTTCCCTCAGTTACGGACAGTTATTTAATAGATCAACAAAATCTCATAACAATGAATTAGATGCATCAGCTTCTTACAAATTGCATTTCCTTCCTGTTAGGAACCATTAGAGTCACAAACTAGACTGTCTTTAGAAACTGCATTATTGCATCTGTCCTTCAGCACCATTTCCAGAATGGATAATGTTGCACACATTACAGGCAATTATACCAAATCTCCCATCTGTTTGTTGATCAATTTCTAGATCTGTGAGAGCTGCTGCTATTGAGTAAACTAGTCTCTCAATACACTTCAAGCTTCATAGAATTTTCTTTCAACATGTAGTTGAAAGCTCTCAATTCAAAATATGGCAAAAGTCAATTTATGATATAGGCTGTGAAAAAGATAAAACCCATTTTTAAACCTGTTTCAAATGCAGCTTTTGTCTTATATAAAAACAGCCGGATCAATACGTATGATGTTGTAAGTAATCATGAAAACATTCATAACTGTTACAATTATAAATGTGACAATGTAATGATGTCATAGAAAGTCATTCACTAGGACTATTGTTTGCATAAATGCAAAAATTGTAGCTCAGTCATACAGTCATAGAGATGTACTGCACGGAAACAGACCCTTCAGTCCAACTCATCCATGCTAATCAGATATCCCAACCCAATCTAGTCCCACCTGCCAGCACCCGGCCCATATCCCTCTGAACCCTTCCTATTCATATAACCATCCAGATGCCTTTTAAACATTGCAATTGTACTAGCCTCTATCACTTCCTCGAGCAGCTCATTCCATACACATACCACCCTCTGCATGAAAACGTTGCCCCTTAGGTCTCTTTTATGTCTTTCCGCTCTCACCCTAAACCTATGTCCTATAATTCTGGACTCCCCGACCCCAGGGAAAAGACTTTGTCTATTTATCCCATCCAAGCCCCTCATGATTTTATAAACCTCTATCAGGTCACCCCTCAGCCTCTGATGCTCTGGGGAAAACAGCCCTAGCCTATTCAACCTCTCCCTGTAGCTCAAATCCGGCAACCCCTGGTAGCATCTTGTAAATCTTTTCTGAACCCTTTCAAGTTTCCCAACATCCTTCCGATAGGATGCTGTGAAACTGCATAACAGCACACAATATTCCAATAGTGGCCTAACCAATGTCCTGTACAGACATACAGTCTTTGAGCATCCTGTGTCACATAGAATATAGTTGGTTATAGACTATTCAGTATTTGAGTATGTCAATTCTGTAAGTGACTTGACTGTTTCCTGTGAGTTATTTCATGACTTAAGAGTCCAATGCAAAATCATCAAGGACCTCCACAGAATGGACAGTTCATAGTCATTATTGTTGCTTAGTGTTGCTTCTGCAGCTATGTTGGGGCAAAATGACTGAATCACCCAACACCCGTGTCCATTTCTTTTCAAAGTGCTTTATTATTTTACACTGGTGGGAAGAATACCTCTGGTATTCCAGAAGCTTCTCCACTGAACAAAGGCCAACATTCACATTTGTATATTTTAATCTGCCTTTCTATTATTAATTGATTATATAGACATCTGATCAGATTAAGTTTTTGATTGTGTGTTCAATGTCTCAGCTCAATGTCTTCCTATGATTTTTACCAGATCCTCATACCACTTATCCTTGAACCTTTGCAACACATCACGTTCCAGCTTTCGCTCCTGCACCAGTCATTCAGAACTCCTCTGCCAATAGCAGGAGGGTTCCGGTCTGCCTTAGACTGCATTTCCATGGGAATGCAGTTAATTCCTGTACACTTAAAACTCCATTTCTTATTTTTCATCTGTGGCTACAATTACCTGGGGTTGGCTGGAGATGGTGCCATGGGGTCTTAACTGAAGAGGATTAGACCTTTCCTTCTAACTCATGTTCAATACCAGACTTTGGATCAGCCTGGTATGAAGGCTTCTCCTAGCATTTCTCTAGGATGTCCCTTACCAAACTGTCTTTATACAAGCTGCTGCATTTGCTTCAGTTTCAACTGAGTCCATTGTATGCATTTCACAAAGACCTTTGTATATTATTTTATTCTTGTTAATTAAGATTTACTCCTTCTATGAAGGTGACAGTTACCCAACTTACAGTTTAACTTTAAATATCAAACTAGGCAAGCTACTCTTTCAGCTATTTTATGACAACCGATAACCACTTTCAGCCATTTTATGCTGCTTTAACCAGGGGATGTCCTAACAAGATACATCAATTTGTATCATTCTTTCGGGCATATTGGATGCTGCATTATTAGTGTTGGTAGTTCTCAAAATATGTTAAATTAAACTCCCGTGCTTACGACCCAATAGAATTTTCTTTCAGTGGACCGGTGTTTTTTCCCAAGAAAGGTGATTTACAATGCAGAAGACTGTTTAGGTCTTTTCTTAAATGTCCTTATGTTTTTTTTTCACAATGACCACCTTGATGTTGTTTGACTGAGACAATTCACCCTGGTACATCTGCTCGGGGATGTATATATAACAAGGGAGACGTAAAGTGAAGATCTGGGTGAAACTTTCTGGAGATAGGTCTCCATTTTATTAAGTTCAGAACCTTGAAGGACTTTGTTGATCGTGACTTTGTCAAATCTCATGATGCTGCTTTGGTGTCTTTTATGGAAGTGTTCCATGGCTTTTATGTGCCACCTACAGATGACCTAGAGATTGCACCACACATACAGTGGTATGGGCTGTGATCTGGTAGAGTTTGAGGTAAATCTTCAGATCAATGCCATGTTGCTGTCTAAAATGATCATTGAATTGGCTGTAGGTAGAACTTACATTCTGGATGTGTTCATTGATTCCTTCATTAATAGTGATATCCCATTATCCCATGAGAATTTTTCTATGTTATGAAGGTGTAGGTGTGCACTGTACCTTTAAGCTAACAAGGATTGACTGAAAGCACAGAGAACATTTGGTTTATACAGACAGCTGATACTGTGCTACCAAGGAACAAAAACAAATTTGAATTCGGCCATCGGTTTAAATTATGCCCCAGATACCAAAATCCAATCAAACTTGGATTTTACTGTTTGGGATGACATCAATCCAATGAAATGATCCGATGTTTTGCGGTATAAAACTAGACATTTTGAGCAGTTAGGAGGAGAACTGCCAAGAGCACCAACAAGTACAGACTGCTAGCCAAATAGCTCTCTGAAAGGTACCTGTCCATAAGAAAAGTTGAGCAGCAAAAGACTAAAGAAAAGCCAACCTAGAAAAATCTACAGAGGAAAACCTACAAACGCAAATTAACAAAGCTGACTGGTTTTGAAACATATTTTTTGTAAATCTTAATCAGGGTTTTTCTATCAGACCAGGATTATAGAGTGGGAGTAAGATAGATTTAACAGAAAGGAGTTGTAAGCAATTGTTTAATGTTCTTTTTTGGACTTAAAGAATAAAATTGTGAATTTTTATTTTAAATAGTAACATCCTGGATAGTTCTTTGCCTCTCAAAATTTACCAGATCATGGTGCGAGGTAAGCTTCTCTGTGAGTCAGGTGTAAATTAGTAGAGGGGTTTACCCCATGTCGTAACATCTTTAAACCTGAGGTTGGTTTTGTCAGTGACAATATCTGGTGCTTCATAATGTGTGAGACAATGGCCAGATTTCAACAGATGCATTTGGGAACTGCTCACATATCGCAACACTGACTACCCACTTCTTACCTGGCACTTTTAAAGATCTGATTACTAGACATCTGGCACCTCCAAACATATTTCCAACTGAGTTAAAGTCAGATTTCAGATGATTTCACTCTCTTTCCTGAATAGGTATCTCATAAAAGTTAGATTAAAACCTGCTCAAGGTATCGCATAACTACAAAAACTATCCCATTGTTAAATCACCACTGACACTCTCAATCACTCACTATGATCCCCAATCCCAGACAGATAACACTTTCTCCCAAAACTCCTCTTCCTCAGACCCTGATTCCTTCCTTCAACCCTCAGACACCTGATTCCTTTCTCCACCCAGTTACTGATCAAAATTGACAACTCCTATCAACTTATCAACTAATTCCTCCGATCTCCTGTCCCCCGGTCCACCTTTTCCCCCTCACACACTCACCTGAAAGCCAAAACCCTCACCCACCTGTTTCCCTGGCTCTGCACCCAATTATCTGCCACCTGACCCCTGAATCACCAAGCAGCTATCCTAAAATCTCATCCACTTACCTGCCCTTCAGAGCTAGTCAGACAGGCTTTGGTACATTTAAACTTTGATTATTTATTGGAAAACGGAATGGGTGTTGTAAAAATAGAGCATTGGTTTGTTTGACATAATCTGGAAGCTATTGTGGATAGAAACTCTCTGACTACTGCCCCTTTATGACTTTAATGGAACCTCTGTCTGGTAAAGATTGAAGAGCTTCCAGAATAAAATCTAATGACAATGCTTAAAGCCAGGCCTCTGGTGGTTTCCTAAACAGTACAGAAAAAAGGACATTAAGAGCTGGGGAACCAGAGCCCTTCCTCACTTCATCATCCTCATTTTTGCCAAAGGCATTGAACATCTCACCACAGGCACAAAGATGTCCAAGCATGTCAACATACAGTCAGTGTAGGATTTTGATACGTCTAGCTTTTGAGACATCCTAGCTTGGAGAGAGTGTCATAGACCAGGCCATTTCATATTGTCAGAAACCTAAATTGTGCCTGTGAATACAGTATATAAATTGTGATGTTGCACTTCAGTTTTGTACTTGCAGCTGTATTGCTGCAACACTGTATCAACTTTGATGTGAGTTTTTGGCTCCCTGATGCAGCAATGCTTATGTTATCCCTTGTAACATAGGAAACTAGGCATGGATAATGCGATGTTGACGGATCCAAAGGGCATTTAATACAACTAGTTAGCGAATACAATTATTATATTCACAGACACAGAAGTACCTTACCGAGTATTAATCTATTTGGTTATGATAGAGCAGCATGTTTCCATTGGGGTGTCATGCTTCAAGTGATCTCAAGAAAGATGGTTTATGAGTCCTTTATATCCTCAGATCACATGCTGTGAGGATGTCCCTCAAAGACATACTGCTGGTGAAATATAGCAGAACATGTTTTCTCAAAGTTAGCCTTAAAATGACATTGTGATCTAGGAGTATGTGCGCCAAGAGGCTGTCTAGCAGATGGTTTAATAGGATTCTTGCAATTGAAAGAAGGCTTATTTCACAGTCATTACTGCATAAATGTTTGGATCACTTTTGCTGATCATGTTGGTCTCCCTGAAATCTTTGGAACTTTTCTTCATCCTGGATAATTTAAAAGATAGTTGTTAGTTTGTTAACAGGCTTTGTTCCAAAACTTTGCTGAAATACTGTTTGGATCAGGGGCTTTGCTTTGTTTGCTCAGTTTAGTTTCCTTTATCACCTCTTCAATAGTCAGAAGAAGAAACATGCAGAGAATCAGCTGAGATATGGGAGTATCTGGTGGACAGTTTACAAAATGTTCACATTGTATTTCCATTATAGCAGACCTATTAGGACTAATTATTTTCCATCAGCTATTTGGATAAGAGCAAAGGTTGTGATGAATGGGTCATACACATTGTCTTCAATATATGGTAAAAATGAAGATTATATTTCCCAGCTAGATGTTATAGCTCATCAGTTTTTGCCTTCCATTAGTTATACTACATTTCACCGAAAGCAAGCGGAAGCCTATATTTAACGTTGCCATAAGCTTGATGCATAATGATTCATTGTGAAGCAGTCAGAAGACGTTCATAAATGAATGATCTCTGTTTGAGAAATTTTCAGATGGGTTCATCATTTTCATCAAACCTTGCTATATTGCAAGATGTCTATTGAAGTCTTAAAGATCAGCATTCATGTCACTTGAAAGCTGAAGATCAAATTGCAGATTGATGTGGAAAACTTCTAATGCTGTGAAATGGTTTTAACTGAGCATTGACATCAACCAGGCAAAGCAGTTGTGGAATGAAGTCAGTGATATAAATCCCAAGTGGACTAAAATGAAGGTTGAGATTCTGACCATTTGAATTTTGCAGATCTATGCAGCTTATCTCCAATCTTATTCATTGTTGCATCTAAATTTTGCTTTGTAAAGTTACTTTTTAATACTTCTGTTCTTAAAGGACATGGTCGAACCTTTCCACCTTTGCTTGGTGAGGAATGGGAAATTAAGCAGTAGCAGAGGAGTGACAGTGTTGCACAATTTGCTATTGTGCCTGTATATCGGATTGCTTAAACAAGACAACAAGAGAGAAATAAGCAGAATGCTTGTTTTACTTGCTCCAGTCTTGCCACTCCCAATTCTCCTACCAGCTGCCCCAGTTTCTCCAATGCTTCCTTTTCTCTCTGAATGATAGTTTGAGCAGAGGCCAATGTTTGGATTCATATTGTGGTAGTGTTCTCTTCCCACAACACTGATTTGGACAGATGGTAAAAATTGGGTGATACTTGCTTGTGTGGACCTTCTCAGCTTATTATCGATGCTGGTACTTTCCATGAGACTATTTCCATTTACCTCTTGGCTCAGTGACAGATCATTCATATTTGAGGGGTTTGGTCCCTCGGGATCTTATAGTCACACTCGTTGCTACTGCTGCCACTTCCCGGCAGGTCATCCCTGCTCCATCTGACACGGCAGAAGAAAGCCTCTCCGCACTGGATGATCCCACTGAATTCAGAACACTTGGGTCATTCCAGGATTCTTCATCGCTATCTGACTCCACTTTTCTCAAGTTATTAAACACTGACACTTCAGGTTCTGCAATACTGCTGAGTGAACTGCTTGCCTCTATATCACCCACTAGATCCTCAGGTAGGGCTTGAATGAGATGTAATGAGTTTCTGTAAGACTTGGTTGGTACTCTGGACAGAAGCAAACTATAAAATCAATGGCACATCGCCAGTGTGAGAGCAGACAGTCCACAGCAAAAGGAGCCCGTCTGTCCAGCAACAGAAGGTGGCAGGCAAAAGATAGATTGAAAAGATACAACTCGGCAAACAGACACAAACAGATTAACTCACACACTTACTTGAGTGCAGAACACAGGTATGTCTTAAGTAATGGATAACTCCTTTCCCCGACCCAAATCTTTTGCCCACAAGGCTGGCGCAAGCTAGGTCTTTGTATTAATAAGGAAGCATGGATGATTTATCCAATACAATACTGCATCAGGTCTTGATTCCAAACCAGACAAAGGTCAGGTCTGTGTACTTGAGACACTATTGGTAACATTGTTGATGCAGTTCTTGCCTGACATTGGCGAGAGGAAGTAGCAGCAAATAATGATGATTTCATTAAGGCTCTCGATAATTATTTCAGCCTAATATGTTACACAATCAGAAAACAAAGTTTAACTGTTACAGTGAGAAACCAGAAAAAAACATAGGCCTGGATTTTCTGGTGGCCAGATAATTGTTTCTGCAGCATAGATTGGTGTTGCACATGGGATCCCTGTGGAATCCACATCAAAGCAGGCTCTGAAGGAACTGCACAGGAAATTTAATATTCCACTGCATGGAGTCCTCCATAAGTAGCCAATTAAATTGGACAATTCAAACGGTTCAAATAATGTTAAGTAAATACTTACTCAGGAAAAGTTAATTAATAAACTCCTAATTTTACTCCTGAGTAACTATTAAACTGACTTTGAACTTACCACACACCCATCTAATATGCCCCCTGCAGACCCCTTACATGTCATAAATACTGACATGACAGCTCCTGTTCCCCTGGGATCAAATAACTTTCATCACTGGGTCTGACACACTCACTTCTATGCACAGGACGAACAACCTGTTCCAAGACCCAATCTCTCATTTCTCTCATCACCGGACCCGATACCCCTTCCCTTGCTATGAAAACCAACCCTAATTCAACATTTCTGCTAAACCTGATGATCCCATCCCCTGCTCTGGTCCTGAATCTCATGCCTGCACTCCATGCTCAAGCCCCCTTCCCCCCTACACCAGCCTTGATAACCTCCCCTTCACTGTTGATCTGGATCCAACTCCCTGTTATCTCCCCCGCCACTAACTCCGTGCTTTGGATCCAAGCCCCTCTTCTCGCACTCTAGATAGACATAACCTTTATCTACTCTGAACTTGACCTCTGCCCTCTCTTGCAACCAGAACTAACACCCTTGCCCTGTTTACAGCCCAACCGCCTGCTCCTTTCCTGTGATTAGATTAGATTAGGTTCCCTACGGTGTGGAAACAAGCCCTTCAGCCCAACATGTCCACACCGACCCTCCGAAGAGTCACCCACCCAGACCCATTTCCCTCTGGCTAATGCACCTAACAATATGGGCAATTTAGCATGGCCAATTCATCTAACCTGCACGGCTTTGGATTGTGGGAGGAAACTAGAGCACTCGGAGGAAACCCACGCAGACACGGGCTGGAATTGAACCTGGGTCCCTAGCCCTGTGAGGCAGCAGTGCTAACCACTGGGCCACTGTGCCACCCAAACAACAACCTTCTTCTCCCACACCATGCAATCTCATTGCGCAAAAATCTCCCACCCTTTCTGACCTGCCTTAAGTCCATTATCACTTACTTGGCCCCCTTGTCCTCTTGTGCCCTGGCACCTTGCCTATGTGGAACCATAAGCACCTGGCACTCTACCTACTTGGCACCTTGCTCTCCACCCACTTGGGACCTTACTTACCTGGTACCTGAGTCTACAGTCATACTTGTCTGAAAATGCCTGAACTGATATGATCTCAGAAGCTAATATTTTACTGTCAAGAGAGGACCTCATATTGTCCAAGGTTGTTCACATAATCCAGCTGAACAAAACAAAACCTGTGCCTCCTGCATGGAGACAGAGATTTTCGCAGAGGGTCCATAGCTGAGCATGTTCACTTTGTTAACTGAAAAGCAACTAGGCTGTTTAGAAACAGTGAGAAGTGCATGTTGTCATCACCATAGCTTCTCGTTTGGTGTAGCAGGAAACAACATCAGTGACAGGAAAACCGCCCAGTCATTCAAAATTCAAAATTATCTGAAGGGTAGAAGAATAGTGTAAATGGCAGGATATTGGAATATTGCACGCAATTCTGGTCTCCTTCTGATCGGAAAGATGTTGTGAAACTTGAAAGGGTTCAGAAAAGATTTACAAGAATGTTGCCAGGGTTGGAGGATTTGAGCTATAGAGAGAGGCTTAACAGGCTGGGGCTGTTTTCCCTAGAGTGTCGGAGGCTGAGGGGTGACCTTATAGAGGTTTACAAAATTATGGATAGGGTAAATAGACAAAGTCTTTTCCCTGGGGTTGGGGAGGAGAAAGTGAGGACTGCAGATGCTGGAGATTAGAGCTGAAAATGTGTTGCTGGAAAAGTGCAGCAGGTCAGGCAGCATCCAAGGAACAGGAGAATCGACGTTTCGGGCATGAGCCTAACAATAATTCCTGAAGAAGGGCTCATGCCCGAAATGTCGATTCTCCTGTTCCTTGGATGCTGCCTGACCTGCTGCGCTTTTCCAGCAACACATTTTCAGCCCTGGGGTTGGGGAGTCCAGAACTAGAGGGCATAGATTTAGGGTGAGAGGGGAAAGATATAAAAGAGACCTACGGGACAACGTTTTCACACAGAGGGTGGTACGTGTATGGAATGAGTTGCCAGAGGAAGTGGTGGAGGCTGGTACAACTGCAACATTTAAAAGGCATTTGGATGGGTATATGGATAGGAAGGGTTTGGAGGGATATGGGCCTGGTGCTGGCAGGTGGGACTAGATTGGGTTGGGATATCTGGTCGGCATGGACAGGTTGGACCGAAGGGTCTGTTTCCATGCTGTACATCTCGATGACTCTATGATCAAGCAGCAAATATAAATCGCCACAACCAATTCCTGTTCAAGAAGTAGATGCTCACGAAAACCTCATAAATTCCTCTGGGGGAAAGTCAGAGAATCTCAAGATGACTCAAATGTTTTTTTTTAACAACAACCATTTGTTTTAAATCAGTCATCAGTGGTGATGTGTGTTTACTTTCTGATACTGTACAATCTCTCCATTCTCACCTTTATCAATCCTCTAACATCCAATGGTGAGGTACAAGAAACATTTCAATTGAAGCTAAATGGTAGTGGGTGCCACACATTTGTTGTGATGGACATGAGTTTCCAGACAATCTGCATATATTTACTAATCAGTAGCTTTTACTAAATGGAAATGCCTGTTATATTGTGAATCTTGTTCATGTAGCAGCAGCTAATTATGGGTGACCATTCTTTGATGAAACTTCATCCCTGGGGTACAAATAAATTTTCTGGATCTTCCATTCCTATTTTAAGACAGGCTACATGCAGTAGAATATGGGCACACTGGGCATAAAGATGACCAGAGTTATGAAGATGTGGGTGTACTGTATCTTTAAGGAAGTCAAAAGCTAGCAGAACTACCTGACAGCATCAAGTGTTCTGACCATGATATGACTTAACACTTTGGTCCAGCAGTTAGTATAGCTGATTGCCTGGAGATAAAATGAAATTCAAATTCAACCAATCCCTTTAAATTTTACCCCAAAATACCACACTCCAATCAAGTTTGAATTTAATATATTAACAATATTAAAAACCAATGAAACAATCCAATGCTTTGGGCTCTCAGACCGGGAAAAATGGAACAATTGGGAGAGAACTGCCAAAAGACCAACAGATGTAGACTGCTAATCAGAAGTGTCTGAGAGGTACCTGTCTCGAGAAGGAGTTTGCACAGAGAAAAACCATTGACACCGAACTGGAGAGCAAATCTGCAAAGAGAAGATTCGACAGCTGTCTGGTTTTGAAATTTGAATATTTCAGTAAATCTTAATTGGGGTTTTTATCGGACTAATATTATGGAAGGGAAAGTAAAAGGTAGGTTAGAGTATGGAGTTGTAAATAGTTGTGAGTTAATTATTCTCTCTGTTATTCTTTAAGAACTAAAGTTGCTAATTTGTACTTCAAATAGGTCTTGACATCTCGAATTTTCACAGATTACTGCATGGGATAAATCTTTTCTGTGTAGCTGGTTTAAATTAAGGAGGAGAGCTTACCCCGTATCCTAACACGTTGGAGGCTTGTCATCGGGATTTGAACAATTTCAGGGCTTTTGTCCACGATTTGAATAGCTTGGGTCTTGGATTTGAACTGGTTTAGACAGATTTGAATAGATTTGGGGGTGAGAAAAGTCTCAGCAGATTTAAACACTTGCAGGTTAGTGTCCTAGATCTTTAAATAAACCATAGGTGAAGCAATTTGTTTAATTTCAGTGACTTGTGGTTGGTTAAATTAAAAGTGATGGAAATGGCTCTTAAAATTGCTAAAGAGGTTCTGGGATTTGAAGGTGATTCCCAAATTTGCCAAGAAAGTTTAGAAGGAAAGAAAAAGGTCATACTTTTAGAATTAGCAAATAAATTAGATTTGGAAAAAAGTAAAGCTGAAATTGTAAGAAAGTCATTCATAACACTTAGGTATACCAGAGAAACAGACAAGTACAGTAGAGGTAGAAAAACTCAAATTACAATTGAGGGAAATGGAATTAGGAGATAAACAAATGGAGAGAGAAAGAGACAGAGAGAGAAGAGAGAGAGAGGAACAAAGAAAGAGAGAGAAGATTCTTAGCTGAGCAAGGAGAGAGAAAGAAAGGGAGAGAGAAAGAGAGAAGAGAGAGAAAGAGAAAGAGAATTTGAACTTGAGAAGTTGTGACTTAGTCAAGTTAATAGGATGGAGATGAAAAGAGATGGTAGTGATATATACGAATATGTCAAAACTCTGCCACATTTTGATGATAAAGATGTTGAAGCTTCCTTTATTTCATTTGAAACATTTGGTAGGCAGATGGAGTGGTCCGAGGATTTATGGGTAATGCTAGTTCCGACTAAACTGGTAGGCAGAGCTAGTGAGGTATTTGCCACACTGTCAGATAGGTGTCAAGAAATTATGAAGAGGTTAAACGAACTATTTTAAGTGCTTATGAATTGGTACCAGAAACAAAAATAGAGAGTGGTTCAGAAACATAAAGAAGGAACCAAGCCTTAGGTTGAGTTTGAAAGAATTAAACATAATCATTTTGATAGATGGGTGCATGCTTTGAAAACAGATAGGAGTTTCTATGAGAGGTTATTCTGCTGAAGGGGTTTAAAAGCCCACTTCCAGAGATGGTAAGAATTCACATGGAGGAACAGAAAGTTCAGGAAGTGAGAAGGGCAGCAGAATTAGCAGATAAATATATGTTGGTGCATAAGACAAGCTTCGGGCCAGAATTTTGTCCTGTGAAGGATAAAGGTTGGGAGAAGAGGAAATCCTACACTACGAAACCAAGAGTAGAGAACACTGGTAAGAATTTACCACAGGAGAAAAAAGAAGCCCAAGAGGGACGAAAGGAGGTGAAAGGCCTCAGATGCTTCCACTGTGGTAAACTGGGAGATGTAAAGTCACAGTGCTGGTCGTTAAAGAAAGGCGCTATGGGAAAAGATGTGGTAAAAGAAGCCACGCCATTGACATTAGTGAAAGTAGGAAAGGAAACCCCAAGAAAGCCAAGGAGCTACAGGAGAGTGCACAGCCCAGGCAGGGGCTGGGTATGGAGTTAGTACCTGATCTCTACAAAGAATTTACCTCTGTGGGTAAAGTTTGCTCAGAAAGTATTAATTTTGAAAGATATAGGATCTAATCAGTCGCTGATAGTAAGGGATGAATGCATATGCACTATTTCTGATCTGTTATCCGAAAGTGTGGTAATTTGTGCGATAGATAGATAGAAATTTAGCGTTCCCCTATGCAAGATCAGGTTGGAGTGCCAACTCAAGATTGGAGAAGTTACAGTGGGAGTGATTGACTGAGTGCCAGTTCGAGGAATTCAGTTTGCTCTTGGGAATGATTTGGCAGGATCCAAGGTGGGAGTGACACCCCTTGTTGTGGAGAAGCCCAAGGAAGACCCAAAAACTGAGGAGTTAAAACAGAAATATCCTGGTGTTTTCCCAGACTGTATGGTAACCAGATCCCACTATCATAAGTCGCAGCTCGAAACAAAAAGTCAAGAGAAAGATGAAGGAGTTGAAGTTCAGTTAGGAGACACCCTGTTTGAGGTAATGATGCAGGAAAAACCTGAACAGGCAGAGGGTCAGACAGAATTGTTTAGTCCTGAAAGTCTAAGTGACTTGCAACAGCAAGACAAGACGATAAAAGATATATATGTGGATGTGTACTCGGAAAAGGAGGCAGAGAATATTCTGGAGGATTATTATCTAAAAGATACAATCTTAAAATGGAAATGGAGACCATGGCATGTTAGGGCAAAGGAGAAATGGACCGAAGTGACCCAGATTGTGCTGCTAGTAGCATACAGACAGGAGGTATTACAGCCATCTCATGATCCACCAGTAGGACGTTACCTAGGGGTATGAAGACACAGACTAAGGTTCAAAAACATTTTTAATTGGCCTGTGATGCACAAGGATGTGGTTAACTTTTGCCGTACGTGTCATACATACCAAATAGTAGGTAAGCCACAGACGGGAATAAAACCATCACTTTTGTTGCCAATTCCCACATTTGAAGAACCTTTCATGTGCAATTGACTGTATAGGTCCCCTCCTGAGAACTAAAAGTGGGAATCAGTACTTTTTAACCATAATGGATGTGTCTACCAGATGTCCAGAGGCAATTCCATTATGGAGTATCGAGGCAAAAAGGGTAGTAGAAGAGTTAGTAGTTTTCTTCACACGTATGAGCTACCCAAGAGTCAAATTTTACTGCGAGGCTATTTAAGCAGGTTATGCATAGCATAGGTACACAACACTTCAAACCCAATCCATATCAACCTGAATCCCAGGGAACTTTAGAAAAGTGACATCAGACCTTGAAGACCATATTGAGAGCATACTGTCAGGATTAGCTGAATGATTGGGATAAAGGTATCCCATTCATATTGTTTGTCATTAGAGATGCCCCAAATGAATCTACTCAGTTCACTCCCTTTGAGTTAATATTCGGGCATGAAATGAGAGACCCTTTGAAATTAATTAAAGAAAAATTGACAGAACAAAATTCAGAGACCTCACACTTAGATTATGTATCTGAGGTGAAGGAGAGATTAAATCGAGTAGGTGAGTTAGCTAAACAGCATATAAAGAGGACACTTTATAGAATGAAACAGGTGGCAGATAAAAGCTTTGAGACTCTGATGTTTTTCCGAGGGAATGACATGTTAGTACTGTCACCAGTGATAGGAGATCACTTCAAAGCCAGGTTTAGTGGTCCCTATCAAATTGAGAAAAAATTGAGTCAGGTGAACTATCCAGTAAAAATGCCAGATAGAGACAAAAGGTATTGGGTATGTCATGTGAACATGTTGAAACCGTATTACATGAGAGAGAAAGAATTTGAGAAACAGGTGCTAGTTACTCTCTCACAGAGTGAGGAAACAAATCCAAATGATGTGAATTTTCATGTGCATCAAAATAGATTAAAAAATGAAGAAGTCCTTGAAGAGTGGAATAGGTTAGTAGGTTATCTGTCTCAGGAGCATACAATGCAGTTGAAAGATTTGTTACTGCAGCATAAGGACATATGTAAGAATCAGATGGGGGGGACTAATGCTATTGTACATGAAGTAGACGTAGGGAATACTGCTCTGATAAAACAACACCCTTGTCAGCTTAATCCTTTCAAAGCCAGACAGATCCAGATGGAAGTGAAGGCCATGCTCGATGAGTATATCATCAACTGAGCCAGAGCGAGTGGAGTTCATTGATCGTCTTAGTTCCCAAACTGGACAGGAGTCAATGATTCTGCATGGATTATCAGAAAGTCAACGCTGTTACAAAATTGGACTCGTATCCAATTCCTAGATTGGAGGACTGTATCAAGAAATTTGGACAAGCCAGTTACATCACCAAGTTGGAATAACTGCATAGTTACTGGCAGGTACATTTATCAGATTCGGTGAAAGAAATTTCTGCATTTGTAACCCCAAATAGACTATATCAGTTTAAAGTGATGCCTTTGGAATGAAAAATGCACCCGGCACATTCCAAAGATTCATGAACAGAGTTGTGGCTGGGTTACCAACCTGTGCAGTCTATTTGGACAATGCAGTGATCTTTACTAAGTCCTGGAAAGATCACATGGTACAGTTGGCAGAACTTTTTGAACGTCTACGAGAAGCAAAACTGGTGATAAACTTAAATAAAGCTGAATTTGCAAAAGCAGAGGTGACATTCTTGGGACATGACATTGGTTATGGAAGGTTGACCCCACGGGTCGCAAAGATGAAGACCATCAAGGAATTTCCACACCCAACCTCAAAGAAAGAGGTGCTTCGATTCTTAGGACGCAGCGCAATCTATCAGACGTTTGTTCCAAACTTCAGTTGTGTAGTGGCACTGTTAACTGATTTGCTGAAGAAGGACACAAAGTTTCAGTGGACAGAACAATGCCAGGAAGCATTCACCCATTTGAAATCAATATTAACCATCAAACCAGTTTTAACCACGCCAAACTTTTCAAAACCTTTTAAAGTCGCCATCGATGCTAGTGACATAGGATTTGGAGCTGTACTCCTACAGGAAGATGAGGATGGTATTGAACTGCCAGTTGGTTACTTTTCAAAGAAGTTCAGCATCCACCAGAGGAATTCCTCCGCGATCAAAAAAGAACTATTAAGTTTGGTACTGGCCTTACAACATTATAATGTGTATGTCATGAACAACGTGGCGGAGATGGTGATGTACACCAATCACAATCCGATTACATTCTTAGATAACTTAAACACAAGAATATGAGATTATTTCATTGGGGTCTTATGTTACAGACTTTTAATTTAAAAAATGTGCATGTTGCAGGTTGTTAGACTGTATTCGCAGATGTGTTATCGCAGATTTAATTGATAAAGTTTAAATGAGATTTGCATTTATTTAATGTTCATATATACACACACACACACACACACACACACACACACACACACACACACACACACACACACATATATATACAGTTATATGTGAAGAAATGAAGGTGAACTTAGATTTATGACATTGGTATGTAGGGAAATGTGTTTAAAGAATAGAAAAAAAATGAAGCCATCATTTCATTATGATGGTTCATTTTTTCTTAAGGGGGGAAGTGTTATGAAGATGTGGGTGTACTGTACCTTTAAGGAAGTTAAAAGCTAGCAGAACTATGGGACAGCAGCAAGTGTTCTCAACAAGATACAATGCAACCTTTTGGTCCCGCAGCTAGAGTAGCTGATTGCCTGGAGACAAAAACAAATTCAAATTCGGCCAATTAGTTTAAATTTTACCCCAAAATACCAAATTCCAATCAAGTTTGAAGTTAATATATTGACAATATTAAAAACCAATGCAACAATCCAATGTTTTGGGGTATAAGACCGGAGTAAATTGAACAGTTGGGAGAGAACTGCCAAAAGACCAACAGATGCAGACTGCGAGTGAGAACTGTCTGAGAGGTACCTGTCTCGGGAAGGAGTTTGCACAGAGAAAAACATTGACATTGACCTGGAGAGCAAAAGTGCAAAGAGAAGATTCGACAGCTGGCTGGTTTTATTGGATAAGTATTATAGAAGGCAAAATAAAAGATAGGCTAGAGGAAGCAATTGTAAATAGTTGTTAGTTAATTATTCTCTGTTATACTTTAAGAAATAAAGTTGTTAATTTGGACTTTAAATAGTTCTTGGCCTCTTGAATTTTCACAGATTACTACATGGGATAAATCTTTTCTGTGTTGCTGGTTTAAATTAAGCAGGAGGGTTTATCCACACCAGCTGTAGAATGTCATGTTCGATCCATTCTTATTCTTTAATGGCAGAGTATGCAAGAAGGAATATCGTGAATGATTTGATGGACCTAGATCTCACCGTACTCCTTCAATGCAACAATCTCTATAGCTGCTTTAGACCAGCATCAACCATTGATTTTACTGTCAAATTTTGCACTGCAATGTCATACACGAGCAACCAATGTCAGATGCCGTACTCCTTTAATCCAGAGGGATGTTTCAACTGCAACCAGAGTAGTATATGTCAAAGCAATTCATCCTGATAATGGAGAGGCACTCACAATTGAAGTCTTTCTACAACTTTTGCCTGCCTTGTGCCTGACCACAGACCAGAGTTCCTAACTCTCTCACTGTAAATAGGAGTCAGCATAGACGGGATGTTTTCCAAACAGATGCCATCGAATTCCCGAACTCTGTAAATCAGCCTATTGATTGGACTACAGCAGCTACTGCAGATTGGACTACTAATTCTTTGATGAGTACATCCTCCGTTTAGCTCAAATTTTAATCTTCAAGCATGCTATATACAGAGGAACCTCGATTATCTGAATGAAATGGGCTGGCACTATTTCATTCGGATAATTGATTATTCGAATAATTGACTTTAGCTTAAAAGAGGAAGCCATACTGATCTAATGCTGTGGGACATGACATTGGTCATGAAAGGTTGACCCCACGGAATGCAAAGATGAAGACCATCAAGGAATTTCCACACCCAACCTCAAGGAGAGAGGTGCTTCGATTCTTAGGACGCAACAGATTCTACAGGAGAATTTGTTTAAGTCTATAATTTTAATGCGTCTGCCATTTAAATAAACTAATCTTTGCAGCCTGCAAATTACAGGTTAAACCCTTACCATGAAATCCCAGCATTAAACAAGGTCCCAAACAGCTTCTATGATCGCAAGACCATTTACAGTATCAGCTTCCGGGAACTCAGTCTCGCAATAGAAAGAGAGAAGCCCCGCCTCACGTAAGCGTTTACATTCTCGACCTTTTTATAAGTGGACGTCTCAGAAAAGTGCTGGGAATACTGTAAAACACTTAGTTTTGCAAAGAGTTGTGTAACAACCCTTACCTAAAAAATACCCAGTCACTGATGCTTGAGCTGCTTGTGTTTCTTTGATTTTGCCAGCGTTTTCACACCTTCTTCAGTACAAGTAAATCAAATACACTTACATTTTTGATGTAATATTTTTGCGGGACCTTAAAATCTACTTTGGATAACCGGTATTCAGATAATTGATATTCAGATAATCAATATTCGAATAATCGAGGTTCCTTTGTAATCAGTCTAATATAGAGTTTCTTTGTGTTGAGGTACTATTGCATTATTGTTCTGATGTTTTGGAGCTCTTTGGTCAGCCTGAGGTGTGCAATCACAAATTTCCTGGATCACCTTTGACTTCAAACAAGCCCACACCTCATGGCACTGCAGATCTGCTTATATCCTCAGTACACTTACCTCAGTCCAAATCTTAGGATACTACCCAAATGTTCTACTCAGATCAATTCAGAACAGGTCCACCCTCTTCAGATTTCAATGCATCCTTTACAAAGTGGATTACTGGAATCTTTCACTGTCTCCAAAACTCCACAGTCCAAGTGTTTCACCACTTTTCAAGGTATAGTTTCAGGTTCAGGTATCAATAGCAGTCATTGCATCACCCACTTAACTGCCAATCTATTCCAAGGATCCAATGTTATTCATGTCCATTCCGGAGAATGTGTGTCAATAGCCCTACTATTGCTTAAGCAAGGAGACTCTTTATCTGGGATCATTATTCATTGTATAGAACTCCAAAGCTCCTGAATCCTGACCAGCTACCCAACTAGCTACAGGAAAACTTATTGCCCTCAAGGTTCCATAAACTGGACCGCGAGTCTTCCCTTTTCTGGCCATTGTTCCTCCTATGTCCAAGAGATGGAGTTCAGTTATTCCTTCATTCTCATTTCTACAAGGCAGCTGTTGAAAACCTTTTCCTGGACTACAAAGACAGCATCAAGAGGACTTGAATAATAGTCACTCTCTCTCTCCTTTTTGTCATTTCTTCATCCAGGCATTACCGCTTTTCCGCCTGAATCCACCCTCATTGTCCACCCTTCACTGTCAGTACTTTAAGGTCATCATGGGTCAGCTTATATACCCAGCCTTCTCAAGATTCTAACTTTGCAATAGCAAGAAGTGGTCAGTAGACCATCCTCCTCAAGCTAAAGATCAGAGTCATAAAGAGACTTGGGTGGAGAGTGGGCAATTGGAAGGAAGGAACATGATAATGGCTCAGTGTTAAGAGAACTGTTATTGTACAGTCATAGAGCTGTGCAGCAGGAAAACAGCCCTGTCAGTCCAACTCGTCCATGCCCACCAGATATCCAAAATTTGCCAGCATTTGGCCCATATCCCTCTAAACACTTCCTAGCCATATACCCATCTGCTCACCTCTTCAATGTTGCATTTGAACCAGCCTCCACCACTTCTTCTGGTAGCTTATTCCATACACACACCACCCTCTGTGTGTTTCAAGAGTAGTGTGTAAAAACACATTGTTTTGCTTAAAGCCAAATGGTTTGACCAGCTGCATCACTCCTGAAATGCCCACTTTACATTCCAATTCATTCATTCAATCCTCAGGTTCATTCTTCAATCCATTTACTAATTCAGTATTTGGATTCAATCATTCGTTCAATCTTTGGATTGATTGTTATGGTACAGGCCAGACCACCTCAAAACATTTCAAGAAAGTGGCCCAGACCTTAACTTTGCTAGTTGTTTTAAGCTGGTGTAATGCTGATACTCTAGGAGTGATGCAGAAAACCACTTAGTTTTAAACAAAATGGAATTTTGTTAGAAGATTACCAAATGAAACAAACAAAAGAGAACGGAACACAGAATAGTCTAACCTATCTGAAAACCCAACAGATTATACCAACTCAATGATGCTGTTCCAATATTTGCAGCAATCTCCATAAACATCCCTTGGCACCAAAAGGAAAAATCAAGCGCAGGGTCTAACAGGAGAGATGTCAGGGAGAGGGATCAGCATGGACCTGTTTCTTTCATTTAGCTGTTTCTTTGAAAAGCAGCCTTAAACTGCTTGACTGCTTTCAGGGAATAGGCAGATCAAGAGAAAAGCTGAGCTGGAAGAATTGGCCACTCCCCTTCCATTGCACAAGTGTTTTGTTTTAAACTTGAAAGCTTTGTTCCTGAGGCAGTATCTGTTATCTGTTATCAAACTGACCCTAAAACCCTACAACTAGACTTTTTGGAATCTGTGTTTTTTATGACCGCTCTGAAAAAAAGCCAAAGACAACCTAACCTTGTTAAAGGAGCAGCATCATCACATAATTCATTCATTTATTCAACTTTTTCTTATTGAATGAATGCAATGATTGAATGAATGAATGTATAAATCTAAATATTAGAGTCTGGACTATTTTCTTAAAGTGTTTTGAGGGGTTCTGGCCTGGCCCATAACACATAGTTATGGTATCCATGATGTGGAGGTGCTGGTGTTGGACTGGGGTGACAACATCAGAAGTCACATGGCACCTGATTATAGTCCAACAGGTTTACTTGAAATCACAAGCTTTCGGAGCGCTGCTCCTTCTCACTGCACCTGATGAAGGGGCTGCTCTCCAAAAGCTTGTGATTTCAAGTAAACCTGTTGGACTATAACCTGGTGAGTTGTGACATCTAACCTAGTTGTGGCATATATACCGCACTGAGCAATGCAATTCCTCACTTTTTGTTCCTTGCCGGTAGCCAGATTGATTCTGTCCTTGCACCCTCTGGGATGCCCTATTTGCTCCAGCACCACAAAGCTTTCAACCAAATCCACCACCCCTCCTCCTTTCCTATCTATTCTGAAAACATTGCACCTGGGAACATTTAGCTCCTGCCTACTTTCAGACAGGTTTTTGATTTCACCACAACATCATATTTCCACATGGCAAACTGCAGATGTAACTCCCCAGTCCTATTTACTCGATTATGTGCATCTACATACAGGCACAATTTAGATTTCATTACTTTCTTCTGGACAGGACCAAAATGTTGATTGTTCTTCCCCTTCAAAAACAGACTTTCCTCTTGTTCACGAGACCAGTATTTGTTGCTGACTCCGAAGTGTTATGGAATCATTGTGGCGAGCCTCCTTTTCAAAACATTACAGCGTATGTGGTCTAGGTATTTTCACAGTCCTGGCTGGAAAAGAATGCTAAGATTTTATCCAGTAAAAGGGATAGAACAGCACTGTAGGCTGCCACCTGGCAACAGCAGGTAATATCTACCTTAAGTAATTATTTAGCTTCTCTTCCCTTTTTCCCATTATAAATTCTCCTGTCACTGCCTGCTGTAGAACAATATTTGTCTTCTCCATCTTACATATCCATAGAAGCTTTTAAAAAATATATTTCTTGCTATTTAAATCCACCTTCTCTCCGTCTCTTTATCAGTTTTGTATTTCTCCTTTTTTGATTAATAAAATCTCTCAATCCACAGGTTTACTTCTTAACAACTTTATAAACCTACTTCTTTAATCTATTATTTAACTTTTGTTGATAGCTATAATTCAATCTTTTTCTGTTAACTTTATGTGTGTTTAAGGTACATATGCTTGTTATAGACTGTGTATTAATTATTTAAATTCAATCCATTGTCTGTCTACATCATATCTTCCAGTGTATTTTCCAAGACCACCAAAGCCAATATGCTTCCACACTACATTGTTTCTTTTTTTTACATTTAAGAATGTATTTTCAGATTGAACCACATCATTTTCAAACTTAATGAACCATATTCTTATATATTATGTTCACTTTTAGAGTCATAGTATCATAGAGATGTACAACATGGAAACAAGCCCTTCGGAGAAAGTGAGGACTGCAGATGCTGGAGATCAGAGCTGAAAAATGTGTTGCTGGAAAAGCGCAGCAGGTCAGGCAGCATCCAAGGAGCAGGAGAATCGACGTTTTGGGCATAAGCCCTTCTTCAGGAATGAGGAAGGTGTGCCAAGCAGGCTAAGATAAAAGGTAGGGAGGAGGGACTTGGGGGAGGGGCGTTGGGAATGCAATAGGTGGAAGGAGGTTCAGGTGAGGGTGATAGGCCGGAGAGGAGGTGGGGGCAGAGAGGTCGGGAAGCAGATTGCAGGTCAAGAAGGCGGTGCTGAGTCCGAGGGTTGGGACTGAGAAAATGTTGGGGGAGGGGAAATGAGGAAGTTGGAGAAATCTGCATTCATCCCTTGTGGTTGGAGGGTTCCTAGGCGGAAGATGGGGCCCTCTTCCTCCAGGCGTCGTGTTGCCATGGTCTGGCGATGGAGGAGGCCAAGGACCTGCATGTCCTTGGCGGATTGGGAGGGGGAGTTAAAGTGTTCAGCCATGGGGCGGTTGGGTTGGTTGGTGCGGATGTCCCAGAGGTGTTCTCTGAAACATTCCGCAAGTAGGCGGCCTGTCTCCCCAATGTAGAGGAGGCCACATTGGGTGCAGCAGATGCAGTAAATGATGCGTGCGGAGGTGCAGGTGAATTTGTGGCGGATATAGAAGGATCCCTTGGGGCCTTGGAGAGAAGTGAGGGGGGAGGTTTGGGCACAAGTTTTGCATTTCTTGAGGTTGCAGGGGAAGGTGCCGTGAGTGGAGGTTGGGTTGGTGGGGGGTGTGGACCTGACGAGGGAGTCACGGAGGGAATG
>NC_057720.1:23122939-23123656 GCF_004010195.1 Chiloscyllium plagiosum | reverse complement strand
GGTACTGGTTGGTACGGCGGGAAAGGAAGAAGCGGAGTGCTTTGAGTCCTTCGTGATGGGGGATGGAGGTGTACAGGGACTGGATGTCCATGGTGAAGATAAGGCGTTGGGGGCCGGGGGAGCAAAAATCATGGAGGAGGTGGAGGGCGTGGGTGGTGTCTCGAACATAGATGGGGAGTTCTTGGACTAAGGGGGACAGGACCGTGTTGAGGTATGCAGAGATGGGTTCAGTGGGGCAGGGGCAGGCTTAGACAATGGGTCGGCCGGGGCAGTCAGGTTTGTGGATTTTGGGCAGGAGGTAGAAACGGGCGGTGCGGGGTTGTGGGACAATGAGGTTGGAGGCGGTGGATGGGAGATCCCCTGAGATGATGAGGTTATGGATGGTCTGGGAGTTGATGGCTTGGTGGTGGGAGGTGGGGTCATGGTTAAAGGGGCAGTAGGAGGAGGTGTCCATGAGCTGGCGTTTAGCCTCAGCGGTGTAAAGATCGGTGCGCCAAACTACCACGCGCCTCCCTGGTCTGCCGGTTTGATAGTGAAGTTGGGGTTGGAGCGGAGGGAGTGGAGGGCTGCACATTGCGAGGGTGAGAGGTTGGAGTGGGTGAGAGGGGTGGACAGGTTGAGGCGGTTAATGTCGCGGCGGCAGTTGGCTATGAAGAGATCGAGGGCAGGTAAGAGGCCAGCACGGGGTGTCCAGGTGGATGGGGTGTGTTGGAGGTG
>NC_057720.1:23107823-23122933 GCF_004010195.1 Chiloscyllium plagiosum | reverse complement strand
GTGGGCGAGAATCCTGGTTGAAGAAGTAGGCGCGGAGGCAAAGGCGGCGGAAGAATTGTTCGATGCCTCGCCGCGTGTTGGACTCGTTAATCCGGGAACGTTGGGGGATGAAGGTGAAGCCTCTGCTGAGGACTGATCTTTCATCCTCAGAGAGGGGGAGGTCTGGAGGGATGGTGAAAATACGGCAGGGCTGGGAGCTAGGACCTGGTGTGGGGCTGGAGCTGGGAGTCGGGGCGGGGTTAGACGTGGGGGCGGAGTTAGGCGTGGGGGCAGAGTTGGGCGTGGGGGCGGAGATCGGCGTGGGGCAGAGATCGGCGTGGAGGCGGAGACCGGCACGGAGCGGAGATCGGTGTGGAGGCGGACACGCATGCGGCGTGGTCGTTGTGCAGATGAGTGACGTCACTGGGGGCAGAAGTAGATGCAGCGACGGCATCTCCGGGGGCAGAAGTGGCTGCGGCGACGGCAGAAACGGTGTTGTTCCCGGTGACTGTGGACCCCGCAGAGGCCGCGAATCTGTCGGAGATGGTCTTCCTGGTGATCGTGGTGGCGGTTATCTGGGCGGCGAACGCGGAGGTTGCATGGTCGGTGGGGGCGGATGTGACGTCATGGTTCATGGCGGCGGTTGCTGCAGCGGCCGCGTGATTAATGGCGCCCAAGCAGTTCCTGAGGCCGATGGAAGATACTGGAATGGTTGAGGAATCCGGACTGTGGGGGTAAGTACATGGAAGTTTTTGGTACTTACTGTCTTTAATTTCCGATATGGTTAGGAAGAACTGTTTGTTTAGAGTATGGATTCTTCTGTGGATGAAGAACAGTTGAGGTCTTCTGCAGGTCTGTAAGAGTGTTATCCAGAATTGCATGCAATATTCCAAAAGTGGCCTCACCAATGTCCTGTACGGCCACAATATGACGTCCGAACTTTTATATATGATTCACTGACCAATGAAAGCAAGCATACAAAGCTGCAGATGTTGGAGATCAGAGCCAACATCTGTGGTGCTAGAAAAGCACAGCTGGTCAGGCAGCATCCGAAGAACAGGAGAGTGTACGTTTCGAGCATAGGCTGTTCGTCAGGAATGTGGGTGGAGGCAAGGGTGATTGAGAGATAAATGGGAGGGGCGTGGAGCTGGGGGAAGGTAGCTAGGAATGCGATAGGTGAATGAAGGTAGCGATGATAGCGATAGGTTGGAGTGGAGGGTGATGTGAATAGGTTGGAAGGAAGATGGACAGCTAGGACAACCTGGGGGCGATCTCCACTCTCAAGGAACTATGAACCTGCACTCCTAGGTCTCAGTCATAGAATCCCTCCAGGTGCTTCGGCTCAACAAGTCAACACCATACCCTCTGAAGAGTAACCCACCCAGACCCATTTCCCTACCCCATTACTTTACATTTACCCCTGACTAATGCACCTAACCTACACTACCCTGAACACTATGAGCAATTTAGCATAGCCAATTCACCTGACATGCACATCTTATTTTGGAATGTGGAAGAAAACTAGAGCACCCAAAGGAAACCCACACATTGGGACAATGTGCAAACTCCATACAGACAGTTGCCCGAGGCTGGAATCGAACCTGGGGCCCCTGCACTGTGAGGCAGCAATACTAATGACTGAGCCACCGTGCCTCCCTAAAATTGTAATCTCGCAATGAATAACCAATTATGAGTGCTGGAGCATTCAGCGATGAGAGTGCTTGTAAAGTTCTCTAATATTGGCTTTAATAGAACCTTGCCTCTTACAGAATCAGAATCGTAGAAACATTGTGGAAGCAGGCCATTCACCCATCAAGTCCACACCAACCCTCCAAAGAGTAACCAGCTCAGATGCAATCCCCCACCCTATCACTGTAATCCTGCATTTCCCATGGCTAATCTAGCTAGCCTGCACATCCCTGGATACTATGGAATAATGTGCAAATTCCACACAGATAGTCACCTGAGGCTGGAATTGAACCTGGGTCCTTGGCGCTGTGACCTTCTCATGAAGTGTATAAGTCCTGCCCTGATTTGCCTCAGCAGTTAAATGTTAGGAGTGCTGTTAATGGTTAGACGATAATGGTATAAAGTTTTGGAGTTTTGAGATGGTGGAGGTAAGGGGGCGTGGGTGGGGTGGGGGAGAGGGGAATGGTTCATGCGGCTGTAGGATAATGGAAGGTCCCACAATGTTAATTAATCATTATGGAGTGATAGCCTAGTGATATTATCACTTAAATATTAACCCATGTTCCGGGGACCTAGGTTTCAATCCTACCATGGCAGATGGTGGGATTTGAATTCAATAAAAATCTGGAATTAAGAGCTCAATGATGACCATGAAACTGCTGTCAATTATCATGGGAAAAAATTCCATCTGGTTCACTTACATCCTTTAGGGTGTCATTGGGTCACAGAGATGTACAGCGCAGAAACTGACCCTTCATTCCAACTTGTCCACACCGACCCGATATTCTAAATTTATCTAGTCCCATTTGCCAGCATTTGGCCCATATCAGTCTAAACCCATCCCATTCATTTACCTATCTAGATGCTTTTAAGATGTTGCAATTGCACCAACCTCCACCATCTCCTCTGGCAGCTCATTCCATACACACACCACCCTCTGCAAGAAAAGGTTGCCTCTCACGTCCCTTTTAAATCTTTCCACTCTCACCTTCAACCTATGCCTTCTAGTTTTGGACACCCCTACCCTAGCGAAAACACCTTGGCTATTCACCCTACCCATGCCTCTCATGATGTTATAAACTTCTATAAGGTCACCCCTCGGCTTCGGCTGCTCCTGGGAAAAATGCCTATAGCTCAAATCCTCCAACCTAGCAAGGCAATGCTATAGTGATATTATTGCAGGACTGTTAATCCAGAAACTCAGCTATGTTCTGGGGACACAGGTTCAAATCCTACCATGGCAGTTGGTGGAATTTGAATTCAATAATAATCTGGAATTAAGAGTCTACTGATGACCATGAATCTATTGCTGATTGTTGGAAAAACCCATTTGGTTCAATAATGTCCGTCAGGATAGAAAATCTACCATCCTCACGTGGATTGGTCTAAATGTGACTCTAGACTCATAACAATGTGGTTGACTCTTAACTGCCCTCTGAAATGACCCAGCAAGCCAGTCAGTGATGCCTACATCCCACAGGTGAATAAAAAATACCCTGGCAACATCCTTGTAAAGCCTTTCTGAACCCTTTCAAATTGAACAACGTCCTTCAGATAACAGGGAGACCAACATTGATTGCAATATTTCAAAAGTGGCCTAACCAATATCGTGTACAGCCACAATACGACCTCCCAAATCCGATACTCAATATACTGACCAATAACAGCAATGGCACCAAATGTCTTCTTCACTTCCTTGTCTACCAGTGGCTCCACTTTCAAGGAAGTACAAACCACCACCCGAAGGTCTGTTTGTTCAACACCACTCCCCAGGATCTTACCATTAGGCCTGCCTTGATTTTCCTTGCCAGAATGCAACACCTCACATTTATCTAAATTAAATGCCATCTGCCATTTCTCGGAGTATTTGCCCATCTGATCAAGGTCCTGGAGTAAAGAAGGAAAATTGTTGTCCTTACATGTAACTCCAGATTCCCAGCAATGTAGTTGACTCTTATCTGCCCTCTGAGTAATTAGGGATGGGTAATAAATGCTGGTCTATCCAGCAATGCCTGCATAGTGTCAATGAATAAGAGAAGTGTCAGTACTCATTTTACAGACTGAATGTGTAAGTTTCTAAGAACCCCTTCTCTTACTGATACATATATATGTTGTGGAAATGGCAAATAAAAGGTACTGTTAGCTAGCAAGAGGACAGATTTGCCTCTCTTGACAACCTTGATATGATTGCAGGACATCCACTGGTTGTTTCCCAGTTCTGATTCTCTCTTACTTTTCACGTGTCAGACTTCTTTGAAGGAAGCAAAATGAATTAGTGTGTACTCTACAAAAGTGTTGCACCTTGTTTTGTATAGCAAGCATGCTTAAAAGGAGAAGCAGCAAATTGTGAGCTGCATTGGAAGATGGTAATAAATTTAAAGTGGTTTCAATGGAAGCAGAGGAGTAAAGTACTTTCCATTTGTCACCAGATAAATGCTATATGCGTTGCTTCTAAGTGAAGCAGGAAATGAGTGTGATTAGAATCAAAAGGGCAGAAATCTGCTCATACAGTACTGAATCTAGTGGTGCTACACAGACTTACATTAATTCTCCTGATAACAAGCAGCACTGCAGGCCATAACCTGCATGACAGAAAGAGATTTCTTTATGTGAAATTAGCCAAGCTGACTGCAGCAAAGCTTGTGCCTAAGGAATCAATGTAATCTGCATTGAAGGGACCTTGCATAAACTAACTTTTTCCACGTAGAATCTTACAGTACATAAAGAGGCCATTCAGTCCATCATATTTGTGCTAGCTTTTCAAACACTGAAAAATAATTGCTATGCAAATGCTCTTCCTGCATTGTTCTGTAAATGTTAGCTTTTCAAGTAGCTATAGTTACTATCAAATCAGCTTCCACTATCCATTCTGTCAGTGTATTCCAGAAGATAACCCTTCTTAATTTTGAAAACCTCAATGAAATCCTTGCTTAACTTTCTCTGCTTCAAGGTGAGCAATCTCAGTTTCTCTAATCTTTCCGGAAATCGCCTAGCATTCTTCTGATAGCTGTGGAAACTGAACCGTCTCCAGGATTTCTTCTGTTCGGCAAAGAATTGTGTCACTGAACCACTGAAACTGAACTGCTTTATAGGGGGCATCATCATGGAAAGTTTTAAGAATCACTTCAAAATGCTTTAATACTCACTGTTCTCATAGACATACAAGCTCAATCAAAGTAGATACATGCTGGCTAGAAATTCCACCTTCCTCAGTGGTGAGCTCCCTGTAAATGCTACCAATATGTAGGTCACTTGCTGTTAAAATGTATATTCCTCTCACTGCTTATATTGGTGAGATATTGATCTAATTTGATCTGATCTGCAAATGCAAATTGACCCCAGTGTCTCAAATTGAGAAATGTGATCATACTAGGTTACATAGGAGCTTTGTAATGTCACAGTCATAAAATATTCAATCACTGTTTAAGCATATTGGAAATACGTACATGATCTTTTTGAATGTGAATACCCTAGAGATGATGATGGAAATTGTCTCAGATTGTCATTGTTTTAGCTGTTTTTACTTTGCATTCCTTCCTACAGTCAAAGAGTGATTTCTTTTTTGGTCTTCATTTTCTATCTATTTGCAGAATGCCAAAAACACCTTTATAATTCTATCAAACATTGGGGTTGAAAGTGAGCTGCATATCTTAAGTACAGTAAGCTGTCAAGTAACTACTCTTTCAGTCTTCATTTATACAGTTCATAAAAACACTTTCCTAATTATGTATAAACAGTAAGGTTATCAATGCACGAAATATGATAATGTTACCCATTACTCAATTGTCTCAGTTTTAAGTCTCCTGGAAAATGATAACATCGAGTTTTTGGAGTTGAAGGTAATATTACAAACTTATCAAAATTCTTAGCTAAAATATATTTGGCAGCGATTGACATTGCAAAACTGTTCTTCACAGATCAATTTTGTGAAGCATAACAAAGTGGCCCCTGTAGGATGACACATGACTCAGTGGTATAAATGTGAAATCGCTGCTTAAGTTTAATACTAAGCAGCCCTGCATAAGAAATATTAAAATTCATTTTGGAACATTCTTCAAATAATGAGTGGTTATTTTCCAATGTCTCTTAATTAAAGCTATGTCAGTCTTCATTATTAGTAAAACCCACAGGTACTGTGACTGTGTCAATTTAGGGAACCAGTCGGTGTAGACAAGTTGTGGCAGATCTCATTAAGCCAAGCAAACTACTATGTGAATAGGTCCCAAGAAAAATATGGTACACATTGTGTCTGTGTATCATCCAAAGAAGTGATTAGATCTTGTTTGCACCTAAAATCACATTAAAATAACAATTTAACTGGCATTAAAGATGCTACAATATGTATGGAAGTAACAACCTGAATAGAAAACATTCTGTTGCATTTCTATATTTAACACATATAATTGAATATGTCAGTATCAACAGGAGACCCTTTTGCCTGTCGAAGTAACAGCAGAATTCAGAAAATCAATTGATTATTAAATTGTACTTTTTAAATACTCAGTATGTTGTAAAATATTAGATGGAAATATTGTGTTCACAGTATCAAACATTATCGAAGATATTGGCCTTGTAATGTTGTTCCTAGTGCCTGAGTTTTCAATACTATGAATGAAACATTGCATCCAAAATGTCATCCATGAAACCATAAGAGGTTTTAAGCGACATGAATGCATTAGTGCACACACAGAGACCATCAACTAGAATGTGAAGGATAGCCAGATTATGTCATTTATTGGCTGATTTGATGCCAGTGCTTCTATGTTGGAGCGCAGAGTTCCAGCTGATGTCTCCTCGTAATTTTCTACAGCTGAACACGTGTTTGGCCGCACAATTTTATTTTAATGTTTGCATGTTTGACAAGGTTGTCATTTGCTACCAGAAACCTATTTTCAGAGCAATACCATTCAAAAGATCAGCGACTGATTGATATCTACCAGCCACTCTTGCAATTGTAGGGATACTTGATGATTTCCAGAGTTTCTTAAAGTAGCTAGACCTACTGGTATTGGTGAGGTACCTGCTGAAGGGAATTATTGCGCCACAAATCGCCTGCTCCCATTTTTGTGGTATGCATCCCATTTGTACTACAGCATAGCAATGAGGATAAGCAGAGGCAAACAGAGTAAGTCATGCTTCTGGAAGGGGGAAGAAGGGGAGAGGGAGAAGTGTATACAGAAGGAAGTAATATCTGCACAGGGAGGTGTGTAATCAGTTATCCTATTCCAAGTGAGAAACAGTATGTTTCCATTTCACCATGGACATCCTCACTGAAATGTGCCACATAATACATAATTGCAGGCTCAAAGCAGAAGAAGGGCAGCATTACTGTAGCTGTGAAGATGACTATGGCTGAGGACTTTTAAACATTTAACTCCTGACATGTCAAAGCAGGTAATATTTGCATTATCTTCTACTTTGCTGTCTACTGTCACGTAAGCAAGGTCACTGAGACTGTGGCTCCGTGAGACTTAAGTGCACTCCATTCTCTCTTGGCAAAGGGAGACAGGTAGAAGGCTTCATGAAGATTCCAGGCTCCACCATGCTGCAGGGTGCCATTGATTACATTGTGGCCATTGTATCACCCAGCTGATAATAGACCATTCATTGCATGATATGGAGGCCAAACAAGGCACACTGACATTTTTCTTGCAAGCTCAGGAAGAGGGTTCCCTGATTGAATACACTGTGGTGCCCAAAGGAAACTTAATATCAAGGACTGCAGCCACTGAAAGGGCCTCTTATTATCCTCCACATCAAATGCCACCATGTACCAGTTCCCAGGGACTGCTGACTGATAGTCTAACCCACACATGTATGTTCTTCAGCCTTGTCTGTGTTTGTAACACCAAGTGCCTGTGGAAAACAGCAAAACCAGGCACTACTCCTCGTCACACTGTTGACACTGAAGAGCTGTCAGTCTCTGATTGTTAGTATCTCTTGGACTGGGGGGAATAGCTAATGACACAAGGAAAGTTTTTTTGTCTTTAACCTCTTGGAAGCTCTGAGAGTTGTTACTTAGAGTTATGGAGTCATACAGCATGAAAACAGACCTTGCGGTCCAACCAGTCCATGCTGAAAGGAATCCCAAACTAAACTAGTCCCAGCTGCCTGCTCCTGGCCCATATCCCTCCAAACATGTCCTATTCATGTACTTATCAAAATATCTTTTAAACACTGTCGTTTGTACCCACATCCAACACTTCCTCAGGAAATTCATTTCAAATATGAATGACCCTCTGTGTAAAATATTTCTCCCTCATGTATTTTTGAAATCTCTTTCCTCTCACTTTATCTTAACTGCTTGATTGACATTTAATCCCATTGCACTGAAATTGTGACCAGCTTTCCAGCCATTGGATGGGGTAATTACCTCAGACTTTAAATTCAATCCGGCCGAGTACTAGAAAACTCAATGTTGCATTTATTGCAACTGTGAATGGACCAATGACAACCAATCTTTGTGGGTTCAGGTAATCTTACTAACTGAGTGGCACAAAAGCCTCAGGAATATTCCTGAGGGATAAAAATTGGGGTAACTTCTTAACACCATACTTCCTGCATCCTTCGTTGATTACTTCATTGGATGTCAGCATTGCTAGCAAGACTCACACCTGTCACCCAATTCACTTGCCTTTGAATTAGTGGATTGTTAGGCTATTTCAGAGGATGGGTAATCAAATTGAGGTGGATCTGGAATTACATGTAGGACAGACCCAAAGATGGCAGCTTTCTCTCCCTATAGGACATTATTGATTTAGGTGGGTTTTTACAACAATTGGTGTTGGTTGCATAGTTGCCATTGCTGATACTGTCTACATATTCCAGTATTCATAGAATCCCTACAGTGTGTAAACAAGCTATTTGACCTAACAAGTCCACACCAGGGTAACCCACCCAGACCCATCCCACCTATTTCATGTGGCACGGTGGTTCAGTAGTTAGCAGTGCTGCCTCACAGCGTCAGGGACCTGGGTTGGATTCTAGACTTGGGTGACTGTCTGTGTGGAGTTTGCACATTCTCCCTGTGTTGGTGCGGATTTCCTCCGGGGCTCTGGTTTCCTCCCACTGTCCAAAGATGTGCAGGTTAGGTGAATTGGCAATGCTAAATTGCAGTGCTCAGGGATGTGTAGGTTAGGTGCATTAGTCAGGAGTAAAAAAAGATAATAAGTTAGGGGAATGGGTCTGGGTGGGTTACTCTTTGAAAGGTCGGTACGGCCTTGTTGGGCTGAAGGGCCTGCTCCCTGACTAATGAGCACAACTTACACTACTCCCTGAACACTATGGGCAAGCATAGCCAATGCACCTAACCTGCACATCTTTCGACTGTAGGAGGAAACGGGAGCACCCGGACGAAACCCATGCAGACACAGGGAGAACATGCAAACTCCATACAGACAGTTACCTAAGGCTGGAATCGAACCTAAGTCCCTGGCATTGTGAGTCAGCAGTGCTAACCACTGAGCCACCGTGCCATGCTTATGCATTGCTACTTAAATTGAAGTGGATTTGAACCCATCGCCCTGTCACACTAGCTTGTGTTACTCATTCACTGACATTACCTCTACATCAGCCTTTAAAGGTGTGAATAATGCACATGCTGCTGATGAATCATTACTTTGGTGAACATTTCCATCAAACTTTGATTTGTTAAAGAGGATAAGAATATTTTAATGGTGGACCTTTTGAAAGCAACATTTCCACAAGAACCAGTTAACTGCTGCTGGACATGTTGCTTATTTGCTGGTGTATCATGGTCAGAGAGTACAGATTTCTTGACGCCCAGTTTGTGTTATATACAAGCATGGGACAATGGCGTATGTGTTGTGAATCGAGAGTTATAGAGTCATAGAGATGTACAGCACGGATAACAGACCCTTTGGTCCAACCCATGCCGACCACATATTCTAACCCACTCTAGTCCTACCTGCCAGCATCCGGCCCATATCCCTCCAAACCCTTCCTATTCATATACCTATTCAGATGCCTTTTAAATGTTGCAATTGTACTCACCTCCATCAGTCCCTCTGGCAGCTCATTCCATACACGTACCACCCTCTGCATGAAAAAGTTGCCCCTTAAATCTCTTTTACATCTTTCCCCTCTCACCCTAAACCGATGCCCTCCAGTTCCGGACTCCCCGACCCCAGGGAAAAGACTTTTTCTATTTATCCTATCCATGCCCCTCATGATTTTATAAACGTCTATAAGGTCACCCCTCAGCCTCTGACACTCCATGGAAAACAGCCTCAGCCTGTTCAGCCTCTCCCTACAGCTCAAATCCTCCAACCCTGGCAACATCCTTGTAAATCTTTTCTGAACCCTTTCAAGTTTCACAACATCTTTCTGTTAGGAAGGAGACCAGAATTGCATGCAATATTCCAACAGTGGCCTAACCAATGTCCTTTACAGCTGTAACATAACCTCCCAACTCCTGTACTCAATATTCTGACCAATAAAGGAAAGCATACCAAACACCTTCTTCACTATCCTATCTATCTGCGTCTCTACTTTCAAGAAGCTATGAACCTGCACTCCAAGGTCTCTGTTCAACAACCCTCCTCCAGACCTTACCATTAAGTGCATAAGTCCTGCTAAGGTTTCTCTTCCCAAAATGCAGCACCTCGTGAGAGCTTGACATCTTTGAAAGTGGTCTGCAGTCTAACTGCAGAATGCTGCCGATATCGCCTGTGGAGCCTAGAACATTATAAAAACTGGCAAAAATTATATACCTCAAATACCACGATCTACTGTGATGTTAGAGTATTTATTCTGTCAATAAAGTGTAACAGTGATATGTATATCTCCTGGATTACATTTCTATTACTTCCTGTATGTTTTTACATTGATTTTAGGCGGTGTGTTGATGTTTTTACACAGACTTTTTTGAATGATGCTGATGTCTCGAAACTTTGCTTGGTCAGAGTTTACTGCGGTTATGTGTGTCTCTTGATTATCCAGAATATTTGATCAACTGGCACAGTCCTGGTTCAATAGGCACCAGTTAATAAAAGGTTTGCTGTAATTAAAATTAACTCATTGTTTTTGGCTGCAACAGGCAACAGCTTTGTTAAAGACTTTTTGGTGAAGACCAGATGCTCTACACTATATTCTTTATGTTCTTGAGAGACAAATTGTGCTGTCCAAATATTACATTGTGCGTATGGTCTCCCTTGCAGCATCCTGTTGTGTCATCTCCTGTTTTCATTGTTGTTCAGTATTAAGTAGCAGTAATCTTCAAAGCATTGCTAACAGACTATAACTGGAGTAAGATCATTTTCAAAACAGAATTATCTCCAGAGCTTACAGATCAGTTCTGGAACAGGTGATCACCTGATGAAGGAGCGTCGCTCCGAAAGCTAGTGTGCTTCCAATTAAACCTGTTGGACTATAACCTGGTGTTGTGTGATTTTTAACTTTGTACACCCCAGTCCAACACCAGCATCTCCAAATCATAAAATAATAAAAGCTCAAAACAATACCTTCCCTGTTTACCTTTAAATAACATCCTGTAGGTTCCTACCTGACTTTTGGTAATATAATTTGCTGCTGTGCTTCATATGATCAGGAAGTCAAGGGCTTTGGCAAACCAATTTCAAAACAGGTTCGTTTTGCTTGTTCTAATACTATAATTTGTTCATCAAATAGTCTGGTGTGGCCCTGGATGTCTCATGAATTCCCCATGGCAGCACACTTTTGATACAACCAACAAATTTGGCACCACCATGAAGACACGGGTTTGATACTTGTAAAATCAATTTGTCACAATCCAATTTCCATACCATCCACACTTAGACTTAGTTCAACCTTCGGAGAATGCCAAACTGCATATGACTAATTCAGCTCACAAACTTGAAATGAAAGTACAATTACTTGTAACAGCAGTTCCAACTGAATCTTAGAAAAGATCCTATGAATTATCATCAGAATTAATAGCTACATATGTAGTGGATTTAAAAAAAAAACTGTCCTCTGCCTCACATAGCTGAGTTTGAATTCAGAACAAGTCAGTGGAATAAAGAAAATTTCTTCTGTCTGTCAGGTATAATGGTTTCAAGTAAAATGAGTTTTTATAATCTGACCCCAGACCCAGTAGGAAGAAATGAGTAGTGTAAAACCATCTAATGTCCCACTGATAACACTAAATAGGTAGTCTAACACTGAAATTCTACAGTGTAAAATCCACACTGCTGAAGTGCCTGGGTGCTTTTATGATTGTACTTGAGGTGCATTGCTGTGGAGGGAGCTTCAACCTGCATTTATTCTTTGCTACACCTGATCGGTAATCGCTTAATGCTGATGCTAAGTGCTCATCAAAGTGAGGAAGTCATTGCTTTGGAATGGAATGCTCTTCTACTCTGACCACCCAATGTCAGCATGAAGCATTCTTAGGTCAGTTATAAAAGAGCCAGAGGTAAAGATCCATCTGCACTTCTCAAAAAACACGTTTCAACTCGAATTTGAATGAAACACATCTGCAGCAGCAAGGCCAGCTTTCAGCTTCCCATATACCTGACTGAAACTGGCAATTTAGTGCCAAATTGTCTGAATTATTGGCACTTTCGCTGCCTTGGGGCAAGCACATGAATTAATTTCACTGCATTTCACAGATAAAATAAAAGATGCTCATCCTGTTTGTCAGGGATTGTGTTCAGTCCGGGTCCCAGATATGAAAGGGACGCTGGTGTGTGTAATTGAGAGAAATGTGGGGGTGGGAGAAGGGGCTACGATGTTACTATGTGGACTCATTCCACAATATCAATTTTGGCTTCAGGACTGAGTTACAACATAACCCTTTGAGTTTAGATTTAAAACCAGTTTGGAGTAACATTGTAGGATCTGGTTTTAGCTATCTTTTTAAACAATGTTATCTGAATTTCTGCAAGGAAGATAATAAACAGAGCAAATGCTTGTGAGGAACTGGCCTAGTTTAATGATCTGTAGCAGGGCTTCCCAAAATCGAGTGGCATCCTGAGTGGGGTTGTGATCTGAAACTTTGGTTTTACAGGCTTTGAGATAGCAATAGCCATCATCGAGCTCTGACCAAGCGATAGCAGCTGTGCGCCTGCTCTAACAGACCCATGTTCTCACAGTTGTTACTGAAGATTATCATAAGAAATTTCAAGCCTCAAAATGGGGTCACAGTGGATAATGATTTGAGAAGCACTCACCCCGAGGTTGCCAAAGGGTTTGACTTAAGCAACTGTGAGTGTTTTAAAACTGGAATTGGAGGCAGTTCATAGAAGGTTCACTAGACAGATACTGGGTATGTAAGGACTGTCCATAAGACCATAATCCATAGAAATAGGAAAAGGAGAAGGCCATTTGGCTCTCAGAGCCTATTTCACTTTACAGCAGCACCATGGCTGATCCAATATTCCACACATCCACTTTCCAACCCTTTCCCCATAATTCTTCATTCTTCAACTGATCAAGAATCTATCTCAGCCTTAAATATACACAAGGACTCTAGTCCCACAGCTTTCTGTGGTAAGGAGTTCCAAAGTGTCACAACTCTCTAAGAGAAGAAATTCATCTTCTTCTCAGTCTTAAATTGATATCCATGACCATGATCTCTGGTCCCAGACCCTCTCATGAAAACATAGCAGCTTTTACCTTGTCAATCCCCTTAAGATTCCTATATATTTCAACAACATCACCTCTCATGCTTCTAAGAAGAGTTAAAACCTGTTTAGCCTTTGCTCATAAGACAGTCCCTCCATAGTTGGGATCATTCTCTAAACTGCATTCAATGAAGTAATATTTTGCATTAAGAGGAGAAGTTGAGTAGATTGGATTTAAGAATAGGAGGTAACCTTATTGAAACATATAGAATTCTTAGGGGACTTGATCAAGTGAATGCACAGAGGTTGTTTCCACTTAGGGTCATAGAGTCATAGAGATGTACAGCATGGAAACAGACCCTCTGCTCCAACTCATCTATGCCATTCAGATATCCTAACCAAATCTAGTCCCATTTTCCAGCACTTGACCCCATATTCCTTGTTAGCAGTCTAGCATCAGAGGGCAAAATCTCAAAATAAGGGGTTGCATGTTTAAGACAGAGATGAGGAGGAGTTATTTTCTCTCAGCGAGTAGTGAATTCTTTAGCACAGAGCATGATCAAGATTAGGCCATTAAATATATTTGAGGCTGAGATAGACTCAAAGAAATCAAGATTTATGGACAAAAGGCAGAAAAGTGAAGTTGTAGGTTATTAGACCAGCCACAAACTCGTTGAATAAAGGAGAAGACACAATGGGCTGAATGGCCTACAACTGCTCCTTCAACATAATGTCTTAATTACATTATGTTAAATTTATGGGTTTTTTTTCAGCTTCAAATAAGTAAATAAGAAGTTCAAATTTAGTGACTTGAACTGAGTAAGGCACCTTGTCTTTACTCAAGAATCTTGTACTTTGAAAAAGTTGACATTTATTAACTGACATGACTGCATCTGTAGAACAAAATATCTGTTTTTAAATGGACAGAATGATATTCTGCTAGAAACATTTATAGAGTCAGATGTACAGCATGGAAACAGACACTTCAATCCAACCCATCCATGCCGACCAAATAGCCCAACCCAATTTAATTGTTTTGTGTTCCTGGGCGTAGTGGGTGAAAGCTTTTCTGATGGTTGGTATTATCAGTAAGAAGATATAATGAACGTTGTTTGCATAACTTCTCCCTATCTAAGGCCATCTGTGGGTCATTTATGCAATGAAGTGTTGGTTTCTGGGGCCCTGTGGAATAAGATGAGGCAGCTGGCCTGCATGACCACAGTTACAAAGGTAGGGTGACACTTGTTGGCCCTTATTTTAAACTGATGGAAAGAGTTTATTTGAGCCATTTTTAAAAAATATAGGTCTGTTCAGCTCTTGGAATTAGGGACAAAAGTTTGAAACTCAGAGGGCTAAACTTTCTCATGTTTTGGCAAATTGTTTTTTTTTTCAAGTTTAGTTCATGTTACCTGGCCCTCCATGATCCACAATGATTAATCTTATACAATCTTCAGCTCTTCATCTCATTAATTATGTAACTACATTCTTCAGCATGTCTTGTGGAATCTTGTGGCAAATAGAATTAAGGAGAATCCAAAGAGGTTTTACACATGTATTAAGGACAAAAGGGTAACTGGGGAGAGAATAGGGCTCCTCAAAGATCAGCAAGGCGGCCTTTATTTGGAGCCACAGAAAATGGGGAGATATTAAATGAATATTTTGCATCAGTATTTACTGTGGAAAAGGATATGGAAGATATAGACTGTAGGGAAATAAATGGTGACATCTTGCAAAATGTCCAGATTACAGAGGAGGAAGTGCTGGATGTCTTGAAACCGTAAAAGATGGATAACTCCCCAGGACCTGATCAGGTGTACCCGAGAACTCTGTCAGCAGCTAGAGAAGTGATTGCTGAGCCTCTTGCTGAGATATTTGTAT
>NC_057720.1:23098668-23107101 GCF_004010195.1 Chiloscyllium plagiosum | reverse complement strand
CTGAGGGGTGACCTTATAGAGGTTTACAAAATTATGACGGGCATGGATAGGATAAATAGAAAAAGTCTTTTCCCTGGGGTCGGGGAGTCCAGAACTAGAGGGCATAGGTTTAGGGTGAGAGGGGAAAGATATAAAAGAGACCTAAGGAGCAAATTTTTCATGCAGAAGGTAATAAATGTATGGAATGAGCTGCCAGAGGATGTGGTGGAGGCTGGTACAATTGCAACATTTAAGAGGCATTTGGATGGGTATATGAATAGGAAGGGTTTGGTGGGATATGGGCCGGGTGCTGGCAGGTGGGACTAGATTGGGTTGGGATATCTGGTCGGCATGGACGGGTTGGACTGAAGGGTCTGTTTCCATGCTGTACATCTCTATGACTATGACTCTATAATCAAGCAGCAGGAGAGACATAAGCTCCTGCCATGATTAGGACTTTGTAATGTTAATGTTACTGTTGCTACATTTAAACTTCAGATCAACAATATCCACAAATTTACTAACCCATCCTTCTAGGCCCTCGTCCAGGTTATTTATAAAAGTGATAAACAGAGTGGACCCAAAACAGTTCCTTGCTGTACCCCACTAATTACTGAACTCAGGATGAATACTTCTCATCAACCACCATCCTCTGTCTTCTTTCAGCTAGCCAATTTCTGATCCAAACCGCAAAATCACCCTCAATCCCATGCCTCCTTATTTTGTGCAATAGCCTACCGTGGGGAACCATATCAAACGCCTCACTGAAACCTTAAATGGAATCTGAGAACTTTATACCCTCAGGGCACATGTTATGATGCAGTAATGATATCATAAACATGTTTCTTTAAGGTCTACTACATAATAACTGTGACACCTAGTCTTGAAATGCCAAACCTTTCAAGGACTGTTCATTAGGCCTTCACATGCCTCGAGAAAGTATCATCAACATGCATCGTGCATCTGCCTATTTCTACCAATAAATTGCAACTACGATTCACACTTAATGGACATCCATTTAAAAGCTTGACTGATAATTGATTCGATCAGACAAGTTGGTGCACCAGGTATTCCTGTGTCAAACTCTATTTTTAATCATTGAAAGAAAATTTAGTCTGTCATTTCATTCTGAATCAACAGGAATTCATACTATTTTAAGAATTTGGCATTGTACTGAAAAATAAAATACTGCATCTTGATTTAAATTAAACCCCCCAACATCATATAATAATATATTTGTTTGGAAATAATATAAATACGTACTGTATCTATTATTCGAAGTCATACTGTCTTAACATTTTATTTTGTTCACCAAGTACTGTAAAGCTTCTAATTTCAAGATGGATTTGTTTTAGGATTTGCCAATATGGCTACTTTATCAGTGATTGAAATCGTTACATGCAAGATAATGGAAACACTTGGTATATGGCTGATAAACATATCTAAACTATGTTTAATCTAAACGGTGACCTGTGTTTAAGAAGGTGAAAGTTATAAATGTGAGAAGAAACTTAAACAATGAGGAATCAATTTCCGTTATTTCCTTGATGGAGCTGTGGTGCCTATAGTTGTCTTCATAAGACATTCACAGTACTTGGAGCATTCACCAAATTTTAGGGAAAGATTGGGAATTGGAAATAATGGATCACATTTTCCCAAGACAAAGAGACAGTTGTTAAAATAAGTTGTAGAACTGCTCAAAAATAAGAGTTTTGCCTCTGAACATAACACTTCTCAGTTTCTCTGGGGCAAGAATGGGGGCATTTTATGAAAGCAACTACCCATTTGATTGATCTATTGCCCATATGGAAGTGGAGGTTTGGTGGCCTAGGCATGTGAAATCTGAAATGTGCAGAGTAGGCTTGGCGACAGTACATCTGCAATTTCTGAATTGTTTTGAATAAACTGGGGTATCGCATTGGATCTGATTCCAGGACACCTGCCAGGAAGCTAGGATGTTTTGGAATTGTTAACACTACGCATAAATGGCCATTAAAAAGTGCAGAAATGTGTTTCTGGCAAGCTGTTTGAAATGGTCATCAAACCTCTTCAAATGAACTTCCTAAACTTTCAAAAGCACCTGTCAAGAGGACCTATTGAAAAGAACTGGTAAAAATATGGAACGAATATGACTAAATCACCTGTTAGAGGGAGGTGTTAAGATGTTAAGGTATTTAAAAGTCATTCATTTTAAATTATTGAAAAGTTTGTTTGAACTTTAAATTTTTGTTTCTGCTGACATCAACTTGTGGATTTCCACTACTGGACTAACATGATTTAACAACCATCTATTATCACAATGTGGTGACTTCCATCTCAGTTTGGGAGGTTATAAACTATTGATCTGCCATTATGAATGAATTCCAATGATTGCTGTTAGAAAAGATAATGCACTTGAATGAAATATCATATTAGACTTTATTTAGTTAGCGAGTTTTGAGAAGATTCGTAACTCAGGTTGAGGTTCTGGATGTAGATTTGCTCGCTGAGCTGGAAAGTTCGTTTTCAGATATCTTGAAGGTTTCCTCTATCAACAGACCATCAATAATACCCTCATTGGCATAAAAATCACAAGAGAAAAAAAACAACAATAAACTGCCATTCCTAGAAGTTGCATTAGAGCGAACAGCCAATGGGGATCTTCAAACCAGTGTCTACAGAAAAAACAACCCATATGGACCAAATACTGAACTGCAGAAGCAATCATCCCAACATCCACAAACAAAGCTGCATTAAAACATTATTTCAACAAGCCACCACGCACTACAGCACAGAGGAAAATCACCTATACTGTGTATTCAAAACGAATGGGTACCCAATGAACACAGCCTGCTGATTTCTCAGCAACAAATCCCAACAAGCAGACAAAACACATCCAGAAACCTTAGCAACTCTCCCCTATATGAAAGGCATCTTGGAAATGACTGCCAGACTACTCAGACTTCGTGGCATCATGGTAGCCCACAAACCCACCAACACACTAAAACAGCAGCTAATGAACATGAAAGATCCTATATAGACAACAAGCAAAACTAACATCATTTACAAAATACCTTGCAAGAACTGTAACAAACACTACATTGAACAAACAGGCAGAAACCTAGCCAACAGGATACATGAACATCAACTAGCAACAAAAAGACATGACCCACTCTCACTAGTATCTTTACATACAGAAGAGGAAGGACATCACTTTGACTGGGTCAACACATCCATTCTAGGACAAGCCAAACAAAGACATGCATGAGAATTTCTAGAAGCATGGCATTCTAACTGGAACTTTATCACAAATACATTGACTTGGATCTCATTTACCACCCTCCGAGAAAAAAAAGAGAAATAACATCACCACAGGAAATTATGTCACCAACCCACAGAAACCTAAATCCATAAATAAAAAGTGGACCATGCCACCAGCACTTCATCCGGAGGCTAACTGATGATGTTACCTAGTATGGTGATGAAACATCTGAAAATGAACCTTCCAGCTCAGCAAGCAAACCTGCATCCAGAATTTTATTTAGTTGAAGCATTTTTTTTTGATGAAGCGATATTTCTCCAATATAGTAAAGTCTTCAATATATGCTTAAAACTTCATTTTATAGAACTTAATTTTATCTCATCTTAATATGCATCTTAAGGTCAGTCGAGGATGGACACTTGGTGAGTTGGAATGTACAAGGTTAGTAAGTACAAGGGTAAAGGGCAATGGTTAGAGGAAGCATGGTTAGAAATAAGTATATGAGGGAGCATAAGGTGTTGAGAGAGTAATGAGTAGGAATGGAGAGTATAAGGAGTTATGAATGCAGTTAGAGCACTTGGATGAGAAAGGGGAATATGGCAGTGGGCACTACTGAGGGCTGGAGGTATGTTTCATCTTTTGTTAAGTACTAAGTATGCTGAATGCTGAAATTCTGGAAGAAAATCAGAATGTGATGGAGGGACTCAGGAACTCTAGAAGGTTCTGTGGAGATAAAAAGAGAGTTAAGATTTTGAGTTTATTCTGACTCTTGTTTGGAACTGAACTGAGCTCGAAAATATTGGCCAAGTGGAGGAGGAGCTAGAAAAATAGATGGAAAGGGTGGCCAGAATAAAAGACAAAGTGAGTACTGGCAGTGGTAGGAAATTACTTTGGATTTAAAGTAAGTGTTAATAGTAGGTGTAAATAATAATACAAATTTAGGTCAATAACATATAGCTGTCAAGAGTGTAAACTCACACAGACAAAATACTGGGGAGGAGAAATTATGTAATTAAAATGGAGGAGAATTTTCATGCTCTGAAGTTGTTGAACTCAACGCTAAGTCCTGAAAGCTGTGGAGATATGTTTTTCTTTAAGGTTTGAAGTCATTTGTGTGATTTTCACAGAAGCTAACAATTGAAGCCTGAGAGCAACTGTGGAAAGCAAAAAAAAAGAATTTGACAGAAGCTGTAGACCAGAGTGAAGAGCTATGCCAATCAAAGGCTATTTCTGATTCACATCATCTACAATTACAAGTTAGAGAGTTGGATGGTCACCCAGCTGGATGTTTGTGAAAGCCCCCCACCTCTCCAAAAAATTCATACTCCCAGAATACTGAGGGACACTGAGGATAATCAAAGTGAATTCCTGAAAGCTGTGACACACCTTGATTTGGACCCAAAGAAGTGAAGCAAGCCTCAAGATCTTAAAAAGCAAGAAAAGTCTTAAATGAATGCAAAAATAGAACAGAGAATATCTTGTTGAAAATTTTCATCTTGAAGTATATGTTTATGAAATGTAGTCATATGTTAGTTCTCATTTTATTTCTTGTGCAGTGAAAATTTCTGTTTAAAACATAAATGCCTTTTTTGTTTAACCTTTTCTCTAATCAACCTGTTCAGAGATGTTATTATACACCAATGGAGCAGGTGGGACATGAACCCAGGCCTCCTGGTTCATGGATAGAGACACTCTCACTGTGTCACAAAGCAATAGTTCAGTTAATAACTGTGTGTTCAAATATCTTTTCAAATATTATTGGACTACCTCATGATCACATTGCAAGAATGATCCATAAAATGATTACTTACTTCAAAACAATCTCAATGTAAAGAAGATGTCCCATTATGCCCCATCAATGGACTGCAATTGCCATAAACACAGAAAATAATGCTGTTACAGATTCTGAAATATCATAATATCACAAGCATTTTCCTTTACTTTTATGCTCACTCCCTTGGGTTATGTAGAAAGCAAGCAGATGTTGAGGACTAACTTTAAATAAATTTCACAGAGACTGTTTTTGCAGACTGTATAAGAATCATGTCTTCTTCAATGAAAACATTTCCCCTGCAGTCACAAATCTGAAGTTTAAAGCCATAAACATTATAATTTCAAATACACTGTATAATGTTTTATGGTCAAATGTATCTTCTGTGATGATTCCAGTCCTGACTTTCTGTCTTTATTTTTTTCTTAATGGACCCTTGTACACATCGAACACAGTCAAAAACAGGATCTTCTGTACAGAAACTCCTTGTTCACTGTTTGATTTTATTGACGTTTAAAATGAGTAGACTACATATTTCATACCTTCTGTGTCATCTCCAGGGCAGTTCTCGCCGTTCTAATGAGTTAAATATTGAGCGATTTTTAAAAATGTACATCTTCAATCCTAATAAGTATACATCCTTTTAGATTTCCATCCTGATATGAAGGATATAATGGCCTTTATTGTCATAGCTTAGCACAGAAAGCAGAAATGACTGACGTTTATTTAATGTTTTACACATATATAGACTACCATTTTTAATTCAGGGAAAGGATGATTTTGGTCCTGATTTTGATCACTTTCCATTTTTAATTATGATTTGGTTGAGTGAGATTCATGGCTCATAGCCACCATTCTTCAAAGAAACAGAAGTGTTTGCCATTGCTGGGATCTTCTGGTGTTCATTCTACTGCATCATAATTAAAGTTTATCTGTGTACAACTTTAGATGCTGCAAGCCAAAAACCCGTGGTGCTCAAGATTTATTATTGTGGTTGGTCTTGTAGAGAATCACCACACACTTTTATTTTTTGCATCTTTTAGTTTGGAACTGTGAATTGAAAGTAAGAATTTGAAGAACGTTGAATAGCAGCTTGTTTAAATAGAGAAGTGAACAAAGACAGGTATTTTCTGTTGGGAACTAGCCTGAAAAGTGTGCAACTTAGTGACTGATCTAAGGACTGTCGATGAACTGACACCAAGTAACTGCAATGCAGATGGTTGGCAAATGATTGATGTTGAATTGACCAGCCAGTGGGAGGACAAATACTAAATAGTGAGCCACAGGGAATACTGATGGAAAAGAGAAAATAAAGAAAGTGAACAGGTTCTGACAGGATTTGGCAGGAGACTCTGAATGTTGGAATCTTCCAAAGACTGTGTTTCCTCTGTTTTATTCTCTTTTCTTTCTCTCCTAATATCAAATTGTTGTATGTTCTGAGGAATGAAACCCAGTCTATAAGAAATAAATAAATATTTCTAGAATTCTGCTGAAGTTGTTATCATTAACTAATGACTTCGGAATTCGAGCAAAATATAGAGTTCTACTTGTTGTGAACAAACCATTGTCCAAGGATTTAATGACCATTATCTTGGTTTTGAAACTGTTTATTGAACTAACAAATTATAATTCTTTTACTTCTGTGTCTGTCTGTCTGTGAATGGGAATATTATCAAAGATGATTGGGCTTTAGATCTTATTAGAATATCTTCTTGATTATCTATGTTCTGCTAAATTTATATTATTAATAATAAACATTTTTTTGTTTTAAGTTACAAACTTGCTCTGCAAAATCTGTTATTCATAAAGTCCAGTTAAGAACAATTGGGCAATTTTGATAATTTCACAGTGTTGTGAATCCAATGATAGACTGATTTGGTTTAACCTGCTATTCCTGTGTCATAACATCTAGAAAGGCAAAGCAGTTCCCTGCTTCATGGACAGGGACCTGAAGGTATTACTGGATGAGGTGGTGGAGAGGAGTGCCAGCATTTTCATTGTTGACTGCTAAAGGAGACCAGAATACTACACTCAACTGGTCTGGACTCAGATGGTGGCCTGGGTCAATGCTGTGTCCAGTGTTAAACAGAATACATAGCAGTGCAAAAAGCCAGTCAATGACCTGGAACCTGCAAGGGAAAGTGCCATCAAGTTCTCTTTGCTATTTCACACTCACAGGGCCAGCAGTCACTGTAGGTCTGTCACAGCACACTCCTCTCACCATAGCTCATGGACTATAACTTTCTTTGTTACATACACCACATTTAGTCATTGGCTTTTACTCATATCATCCTCTGAAACTATTAGTCCTGCACACTTCCTACTCACTCACTGGGGAAACTTCACCACCTCTCCACTTACATTGTAGACATTGCCTGCCTTTGTCTCATTTCAGGATAAGCATGCTCTCAACTGGTGTCATGAGCTGAGCCTGCAGTGAAAGCATGGTGGTGGTGGAAATAAGTTGATGTGCATTTTGTCTCCACAATGATATTTTTGTCTGATATCCTCATTACGTTTTCCTCATTATGAAAAACTTGGGAATGAATAAGATGGTAATGAATGATCCAAAAGACATTTATTACAGCTCAGTAAACTATACAAGTACCACACTCACAGGTATGTCTATCTCTGGGCTATCATTATTCATTTTAAACAGTAACATGTTTCTGAAGGCAAGAAACCCAAGGTAAGATGGAGGCTGAGACCTTTATATCATTAGGTGATCATACAGTGTTGATAACACTGACAAACTGCCTGCGAAACATAAACTAATGCGTTGACTGTGGGATATGATACAATGTCCCCGGTTTTCACCGATAAAAAAAGAGTCATAGAGTCATAGAGATGTACAGCATGGAAACCGACCCTTCGGTGCAACCCATACCGACCAGATAACCCAACCCAATCTAGTCCCACCTGCCAGCACCCGGCCCATATCCCTCCAAACCCTTCCTATTCATATACCCATCCAAATGCCTCTTAAATGTTGCAATTGTACCAACCTCCACCACATCCTCTGGCAGCTCATTCCATACATGTACCACCCTCTGTGTGAAAAAGTTGTCCCATAGGTCTCTTTTATATCTTTCCCCTCTCAACCTAAACCTATGCCCTCTAGTTCTGGACTCCCCGACCACAGGGAAAAGATTTTGTCTATTTACCTTATCCATGCCCATCATAATTTTGTAAACCTCTATAAGGTCACCCCTCAGCATCCGACACTCCAGGGAAAATAGCCCCAGCTTGTTCAGCCTCTCCCTATAGCTCAAATCCTCCAACCCTGGCAACATCCTTGTAGATCTTTTCTGAACCCTTTCAAGTTTCACAACATCTTTCCGATAGGAATGAGACCAGAATTGCACACAATATTCCAACAGTGGCCTAACCAATGTCCTGTACAGCCGCAACATGACCTCCCAACTCCTGTACTCAATACTCT
>NC_057720.1:23082827-23098529 GCF_004010195.1 Chiloscyllium plagiosum | reverse complement strand
TGAAAAAGTTGCCCTTCCACCACCATCCTCTATCTTCTACCTTTGAGCCAGTTCTGTATTCAAATGGCTGTTTCCCCCTGTATTCCATGAAATCTAACCTTGCTAATCAGTCTCCCATGGGGAACCTTGTCGAACGCCTTACTGAAGTCCATATAGATCACTTCTACCGCTCTGCCCTCATCAATCCTCTTTGTTACTTCCTCAAAAAACTCAATCAAGTTTGTGTGATATGATTTTCCATGCACAAAACCATGTTAACTCTCCTTAATCAGTCCTTGCCTTTCCAAATACAAGTACATCCTCTCCCTCAGGATTCCCTCCAACAACATGCCCACCACCGACGTCAGGCTCATTGGTCTATAGTTCCCTGGCCTGTCCTTATCACCCTTCTTAAACAGTGGCACCACATTAGTCAGCCTCCAGTCTTCCAGCAACTGACCTGTGACTATCAATGATACAAATATCTCAGCAAGAGGCCCAGCAATCACTTCTCTAGCTGCCAACAGAGTTCTAGGGTATATCTGATCAGGTCCTGGGGATTTATCCAAAAATGATCCCAAACAGTTATACATGGCTGTCACACATTGTCAATTCAATAGTTGCACACAGGTATAAAAATAGAGTCAACAAAATAATCACTTTAAACTTCAATATATTGCTTTGCAGGTCTGAAAACATCCTGTTCTGGTGATCATGTGCTCAGATAGAAAGGTATGTGTTCTTCTATAATCCACTTTTTTGACAACTTGGTTGACTTGCTGCTGTTTAGTGTGATTCAGTATTATTGCACAAACATCAAACTGGAGTTATCTTCCTCACTCTCTTTGTGCACGCATGGTGTGTCAGTCCTTCATTTGTACTGGCTTCGTTCCTTCGTAATGTAGACCATAATCAATAAGTACTTTGTTTCATCTGAGCTGGTTGAAATTATAGAACCCTTTGCTGATATCCAAGTATTTGTATTTTCAGCATGCACATTCTCACATTTACACTCCTCGTGTTCAGTGTGCCGTTTTCTACTGGCCTGCTTGTTGTGATTTTTATTAATTTCCCTCTTTGTTTTAGAAAAAGATTGCAATCATTTTATGATCACTATTTCCTAAAGAATGTATTGCAAAAAAATTAACCTCTCCTTGTTGTACAAAACCAAATTGAGTAAACCCTATTCCCTGGCTATTTCCTCAGTTTAGTGGTCTAAAAAGACATCCTGTATACAATCCAGGTATTTATTCGTAACAGTGTTATTGCTAATGTGGTTTGCCTAGTCTATATTTAATTAAAGTCACCTATTATTATTTAGCGCCTTGTTGCATGCATCTCTAATATCCTGTTTAATGCCATCCCATACCTCATTATTACTCTTTGGAAACCTATAGACAGTCCCTACTAACGTTTTTCATCCTTGGTTGCTTAGTTGGTTGCTAGAAAAGTCATTTTTATTTGCCTTCTAAATATAGATTGTGCTGAGGATGGTAGTCCTTTCTCCAGTCGCATTTCATGAAAATGCAGCAATACAGTATGAACTTTTATTTTGTTGCTTGATCCTTAATGGTCATTGACTTAATAATGCATACCATTTGCTCTGCAAGAATATTTGCATGTAGGTAAGTGGGCATTAATACACAGTTTGGTCTGAGAATGGAACAATTGGTTTAAGAAATATAATAAACCAAAGGAAACAGATTGAAAACAAATGCAAATATATGTAGAGATAAATGCATCAATAGCTCTACATGAAAGAACAAACTGTTAGATAGACAAAAGCTAATTAGATTTGATGACAAATTACAAAAGCAATTGATTCAAACAGGATTATGAGTTTGAAATCAGCACTTTGCTTTCGTTAATAATTAACAGGAACAGTTATCTTAATGTTTAAGTCATGCTTTTGGTGTTTCTTCCGGAAGTCTGATGGAGTAATATGCTTAACATTGCGGTCAACAGTTAAAAGTTAACAGTAACCCATTATTTCCACGAAAACATTATAAAACATAATTGACATGGCAAATGAAAGTAGAAATAAAATATCACCATATTGGGGATTGAATTCTTTTTAGAAATCTGAAGAGTACAATTGACTCAACCAGAAGTGTCACAGGATTATAAATAACTGGTGTGTCACAAAATAGAACAAAACAAGATTTAACTTTTCATTTTAAAGGTCTTCAGTCATAGTTTCATGGTGACACAGGATTTCATCTACTGAGGACATAACTATTGAAAATGATTTAGCTCAATAGTGAAATTACACATGGAAGAGAACTACTTACAACTATGTTACAGAAAATGGGAGGAGTAGGCCACTCAGCCCTTCAAGCCTGTTCTGTCATTCTATACAAGCATGGCTGATCAACCAACTCAGTAACCTGTTGCTACTTTATTCCAAATCCTTTTCATCCTAAGAACTATATCTAAATCTTTTTTGAACACTTTCAATGTTTTGGCCTCAACTGCTTTTTTTGTGGCAGTGAATTCCATAGGCTCATCACTTACTTTGTATTTAGATTGGGGTATTTAATTCATGTCAGTGAAGTTTAGTGCAAGTTATTGTATAGGCTGTAATCACCATCTATACATGTTTTAACTTCAAAATCCTATTGGTCTATGGTAAAACAATAAAATTGCACAAAATATCTTCCCATTGATCTTGACATTTTTGTCAGTGAGGAATACAAACTAAACGGGTGCCGAAGCATAATTTCTTTAGCAATGGCAGCAAGCCAGGATCATTCATGTTGTTAACTGGTAGTTCATCAATTACGAGCAACAGTGACACCCCTTACCAAACATTGATTTTGGTAAATCATTGCATTGAGTCATTGCTAAAAAACAACAATTATTTTGTCATACTTCAACAAGTGATAACTCACTCTGGCCATGTCACATCAGTGTTGGATGTAAGAAAGTCTCTCCCACACTCTTGTTGCATTATGGACAGTGCAGTAAATGACATCCATTCACATGAAATGAATGCAATGTGTCAGATCTTCATATTTGCATATATTGCAGAATCACAGAATCGGTTTAATGCAAAGGAAGGGCATTTGGCCCATTATGTCGGAACTGGCTCACGGAGCATTTTGACTTAGTGTCAATCTCCCGTCTTTTCCCTGAAATCCTGCACATTGATTCTATTTAAATTGTTATCCAGTGCTCTCGTCAATGTCTTAATTGAATCTGCCTCCAGCACACTTCCAAGCATTGCAGTCCAAAACCAAACTATTTGCTGAGTGACATAACTATTTTCTAAACTTATATTTGCTTCTTTTGCAAACCCCTTAAAATCTGCACCCTCTGGTTCTCAATCATTTTATGAGCAGAACCATTTCTCCCTATCTAGTCCATGCAGAGCTCTCTTGATTTTGAAAATTTCTCTCAAGCCTCCTCCCAGTCACCTCCTTTCCAAGAAAAAAAAGTTCTAATTTCACCAATCTGTCTTTATAACTTGTCTTTCTCATCTCTGGAGCCATTCTTGTAAACCTCTCCCGCACTCTTTCTGATGTGTTCATACCCTTCCTAATGAGTGGTGCCCAGAACTGTACACAATCTTCTGGCTGAGGGCTAATTTTCTCTGTAATTTATTTTTTTGGTGAGCTGATCTCTGAGGGATGTATAGAAACTCAGAGCAACTATGCAGTTCCAAATTATGAAAGAGGTTAGAGAACTTTCAGTGGATTGATTTTACAGGATGTATCCATGTCCTGTATAAGTTCAGCATAACCTCACTGCTATGGTATCGTATGTCCCTATTAATGAAGCCGAGAATACTATTTTTTTTTAACAGATCTCTTTACCCATTTTTCCTGCTGCTTATAACCAGTCCATTCCATGCAATGGTAATATCTGTCTTAACCTCAATTTGATCTTCAATATGGAGACTCTCAACTCATTGAAACAGATGGATTAGCTTTTCTCGTTCTGCCAGAATACACAAACGTATGTAATGTAACAATCCACGAAGGGAACAACCCCATCAATTGCAATTCAGAGATTCCAGAGATTTGCTACATTTTGGTCACTGCCAAGCAGAGCAGATTCAGCAAATTACATCTGGAGTTTGCACATTCTCCCTGTATCTGCATGGGTTTCCTCTGTGTGCTCCGGTTTCCTTTCACGATTGAAAGATGTGCAGGTTATGTGGATTTACCATGCTAAATTGCCCATAGTGTTCTAGGCTAGGTGTATAGGTCATGGGAAATGCAGGGGGACAGGGAGAGGGGAGAGGATTGGATCTGAGTTGGATGCTCTTCGTATAGTCGGTGTGGGCTTGATGGGCTGAATGGCCTGCTTCTACATTGTCAAGATCCTTTGATACAATGATTGGTTCTCTGATAACTATCTGCAACAGCTTAAAAGATCATGATCAGCAGGTGGTCTGTACTTATCCAACAGGTCGCTGAGCTCCTGTCAATTCTGTTCCTCACAGATGGACTAGAACTCTCTAAGAATGTGACCTTTAAAAGCAAACAAGTCATGATTCTACAAACTCCATATCAAAGCATGCTACAGCGTGTGCCTATTGGTCATATGAGTGTAAAAATATCGTAAGAAATTGAAATGTAAATCCATACATTGGCCAGGTATTACTAAGGACATCAGTCATTAAGAGAACCTCAAGATTCCTTCTGAGCCATGGTGCTAGATTGCGACTGGTATTTTGCACATCTAAACTTACATTTCATTTGGTGGCTGATTATTTGACCAACTCCCACTTTAGACGACAAAATGATGATACCACTAATGAAGCAGTTGTTGGCATTTTAATGGTCATATTCAGCACTCAGTGTACCACAACAAATGGGCCACAATACACTGGTGCAGCTGTCAGAGACATGTACAGGAAATGAAGTATTCAGTATTTTACCTCCTCTCTTCACTATCACCAGTACATGGCCTCATATAATGTGCTATTTGTACTGTCTTATCCATGGCTTTAAGTATAAAGTGATTAGTCAGAGTTTTCAGATGGCTCTGCTAAATCTACATGTCAATCCTCTAGACAATGATTTACCCTCACCAGCACCTGTCAAGCTTGGGAAACAGACCCACACAGTTATTCCTGCCGACACTCTCACCACCGAACCACCTGTGCATGACGCATTGCTAAGAAAAATAGAGATAATGGTCCAAGAGCAGGATCAATTAACATGGAGACAGCTATTACAATTTGAACCAGGACAAAGCATAGGAGTTTGAGATGTCCATACGAAAGTAGGGGCTTGTGGCAAGATAGTATGGCATGTCCAACTTAGGTCATATTAAATTTTAATGAGAGCGGTCAAATCATGTGAAAAAATTGCACATCACCACACAGTCACATGGTCATGCAGGATGACAAATCAGAAACTGAAAGTGTTATGTCAAGCAACGAGCACATCTACAAATGATACACATCTATCCATGACAACAGTTCCCACACTGCAAGGTGCGCTGTAAAGTCATGTTAAATATATCTTATCTTCCAAGGCATAATCTTGTTATACATACATATGGACAATTTATCTATATACATCCTTGTACATCTTATTGAAAAAGATGATTCGTCATTGTACAAGAGCACAGATTGGGGGTTGGTTTAGCTCAGTTGGCTGGATGGTTGGTTTATGAAGTAGTATTAGATTAGATTAGATTACATTACAGTGTGGAAACAGGCCCTTCGGCCCAACAAGTCCACACCAACTCGCCAAAGCGTAACCCACCCATACCCCTACATTTACCCCTTACCTAACACTACGGGCAATTTAGCATGGCCAATTCACCTGACCTGCACATCTTTGGACTGTGGGAGGAAACCGGAGCACCCGGAGGAAACCCACGCAGACACGGGGAGAACGTGCAAACTCCACACAGTCAGTCGCCTGAGGCGGGAATTGAACCCGGGTCTTTGGCGCTGTGAGGCAGCAGTGCTAACCACTGTGCCACCGTGCCGCCCTTAGTATGATGCTAACAATGTGCGTTCAATTCCTGTAGTAGCTGAGGTTACCATGAAAGACTTTCCTTCTCAACATCTTGCCCACCTGAGGTATGGTGGCCTTCAGGATAAATCCCCACCAATTATCTCTCTCTAATGAACGAGCAGCCCTGTGGTCTGGTAAGATTACGAGGGCTTGACTTGATAGCACAGATTCCAGAACAGATCTGTTTCTATCATGACAAATGACCTTCCTATATGGAAGTACCCACCTCATTTTAGTTACTCTGTGTAATGGAATCAATACACCATCTTCAGGTCAGGCAGTTATGCAGATGTAATGTACAGAAACATTAGCAGGCACAGAACTTTGATAGTGAGTGTACGCCTGTGATATTGTAGCTGTGTAAATAGCCAGTGTTGTTAACAAATGGCAAGACAGCTATCTCAACAAGAATGTAACTCTCTGGTTTATGTTATGTGGTCCAACTATTATACTAGAAAATTACAAAGCACATCAGTTATGATATAGAAACTTGCCACACTTTACAGATTTATTTAAATCCATGTCATGACAAGATTTGAACCTGTGCCCCAAGGGCATTGGTCTAGCCATCTATATTACTAAACCAGAAGTGTTATCAGTATACCATTACTCTTATACTTAGCAATCCAAAACTATATCATATAACTTCTTGTTCAGAAAGTGTTCCCACAACTCAGAAGTTCTAAAGAAGGGTGACTAAATTGAAAACTCAAATCTCTTCACCGGTGATGTCAGACCTCCTCAGTTTCTCCAGCAATTTCTGTATTTTCTTTGTTCTGAATTTTCAGCATCTTTGTTTTATTTGAATGTTGATACCTCCCATGCTCATAGCAGAGTAAGCTGATTGCTATGTCAAGCATTGGCATTATTGACAAGCTACATATGATTTACTTGATTTTGAGATAGAAATAGAGCTTGAAGTAGATCTTGGTTACCATAGTATCCTTTACAATATATGTCATATAATTATACTTAAATCAAGTGTAGCATTCAATCAATTATACCTTCCTTTATCACCCACCTGTCAAATTGATAAGTATCTATTTGCATTGTGAAATATGTGCTTTGGATAAGATCTTGTTAAAAAATTAGATTAGATTCCCTACAATGTGGAAACAGGGCCTTCAGCCCAACCAGTCCACACTGACCCTCCGAAGTGTAACCCATCCCTCTCTGACTAATGCACCTATCACAATGGGCAATTTAACATGGCCAATTCACCTAATCTGCACATCCTTTGGACTGTGGGAGGAAACTAGAGAAAACCCATGCAGACACAGGGAGACTATGCAAACTCCACACAGACAGTTGCCAGAGGCTTGAATCGAACCTGGAACTGTGAGGCAGCAGTGCCAACCACAAAGCCAACATGCCACCCATAATTAATGATGTATTAACAATGCACACCACTATTAATATGAAAATAGCCCAATAAATTAAGTGGGTTAACATATTCTGTGAATTGCAAATCTACAGAATTTGTGCATCAATTTACACCAATCAGATCTTTGCTTTGCATTAAGGACATCTGACCCTTAGAATACCTATTATTTTTAAGCACTTGCTGGATTTGCACATTAGATGCCCATTAAATCCAACTCAGAACATTAATGCTGTTAATTAACATGTGTAAGTGTCTATTTAATGTAGCTATAATTGTTAATATCATGTCAAACAATCTTCATGACCCAGATATTGAACAATTTAAACACACAAGTTTCACTTATTCAGGTGGTATCCTGATGTGACCTAAAACCATCCACCACATGTCCTTAGTCTCACCACATCCTATAAACAGATCACCAGTGTGTTTGCCAAGCTAGACTGATGCTCAATTAAGCAACATCTTGACTTTGAAATTCTTGTCCTTGTTTTCAAATTCCTCCATGAAACTTGCCATCTCCATCTCTATAATTTTGTTCCAGTCCCAAAACCCTCTGAGCTATTGATACTTCTAATTATAAACAATTGAGCGTAGAGTCATAGAGTCATAGAATCATATAGCATGTAAACAGACCCTTTGATCCAACCAGTCCATGATGAACATAATCCCAAATTAAACTAATCCCTGCTCCGGCCGATATTCCTCCAAACGTTTCCTGTTCGTGTACCCATGGCAGCATGATGGCTCAGTGGTTAGCACTGCTGCCTGACAGCACCAGGGTCCCAGGTTTGTTTCCAGCCTCAGGTGACTGTCTGTGTGGAGTGTGTGCATTCTCCCAGTGTCTGCATGGGTTTTCTTTGCGTGTTCTGGTTTCCTCTCACAGTCCAAAGATATGCAGGTTAGGTGAATTGGCTGTGCTAAATTGCCAATAGTGATAGGTGCATTAGTCGGAGGGAGATGTGTGACTCTGGGGAGGGTTGGTGTGGACTGGTTGAGCTGAAGGACCAGTTTCCGCACTGTAGGGAATCGAATCTAATCATCCAAATGTCTTTTAAACATTGTAATTGTACCCACATCCACTACTTCCTCAGGGAGTTTGTTCCACGCGTGACTCACCCTCTGTGAAAATTGGTTCTTGTGTCTTTTTTAAATCTTTCTCCTTTCACCTTAAAAATGTACCACCAGTCTTTAATTCCCCATCTTAGGGAAAAGACAACTACCATCAACTCTATCTATATCTCTTGTTAGTTTATAAACTTCTATCAGGTCACCTCTCAACCTCTTACATATCTTAACCATCCTTTATTTGAATTGCTTCACAATTGTGACTTGGTGTAAAAGTTTACTTTAAAATTGTCAATAAAACACTTTTGAATGACACGGTGGCACAGTGAGGCACTGTTGCCTCACAGGGCCAGAGACCCGGGTTCAATTCCCGCCTGAGGCGACTGTGTGGAGTTTGCACATTCTCCCCGTGTCTGCGTGGGTTTCCTCCGGGTGCTCCGGTTTCCTCCCACAGTCCAAAAAATGTGCAGGTTAGGTGAATTGGCCATGCTAAATTGCCCATAGTGTTAGGTGAAGGGGTAAATGTAGGGGAATGGGTCTGGGTGGGTTACGCTTCGGCGGGTCGGTGTGGACTTGTTGGGCCGAAGGGCCTGTTTCCACACTGTAAGTAATCTAATTACATTAATGGTACTATATAAATACTGGTAGTTGACAAATTATTCTTGGAAACTTCAGAATATTAAATCATAATATTGCTATTCTTTTTCGTTTCCAACAGTAGTTTTGCTTTCTGCAAATTCAATCTTTCTTTCACTCCCATTATTTACTTCTACAAACTTGATTTGATTCTAATTCACCCATTCAAATTTACCCTCCTAGTTAGTTGTTCCTTTATTTCTTTCTAAATCTTAAACTTAATTAACTAAGGGAAAAAAACCCTGCTTATCCTGAATACCCTGTGATCTTGGTAATCAGATCACAAGTCTATTAGGTTATGCTGCAAAACATCTCTGACATAAATGAGATTTAGGTTTATTGTCACATATATTACCATGAATACAGTAAATAGCTGACAAAGTCACCGCTTAAAGCAGAATCTTAGATACAAAGATACCTAGGTACAGATTCTTGGAATAAATTAGGAAAATAAAGAAATAAAATGTCCAGCACCTTTGCTTGATCTTAGATAGAAAAGGTATCTACGCACAAACATCTTAAGAATTAATTAGAAGATTAAAGAAATAAAAAAGATCGGATTTACAGTCATACCAAGCAGAAAAGATGCAGCAGATGGGGCTGTGCTGGCCTCATGTCCGCATTGGGCCTCGCCTCCAGTCCGTGTCGTCTTCACTCGAGTGTCTCGAGGCTGGAAATCTGGGCTGGCTTCACTCATTGCTGGAAGTCAGTGCTGGCTTCACTCGAGGCTGGGAGTCAGTGCTGGCTTCACTCGAGGCTGGGAGTCTGGACTGGCTTCACTCAATGGTCTTGAGGCTGGGAGTCTGGGCTGGCTTCACTCGAGGCTGGGAGTCTGGGCTGGCTTCACTCGAGTGTCTCGATGCTGGGAGTCTGTGCTGGCTTCACTCGAGGCTGGGAGTCTATACTGGTTTCACTCGAGTGTCTCGAGGCTGGGAGTCTGGGCTGGCTTCACTCAACGTTGGGAGTCTGTGCTGGCTTCACTCGAGGCTGGGAGTCTGTGCTGGCTTCACTCGAGGCTGGGAGTCTGGGCTGGCTCCACTCAAGTGTCTTGATGCTGGGAGTCTCTGCTGGCTCCACTCGAGGCTAAGCGTCTGTGCTGGCTTCACTCGAGGCTGGGAGGCTGTGCTGGCTATACTCAAGGCTGAGAGTCTGTGCTGGCTTCACTCAAGGGTGGGAGTCTGTTCTAGCTTCACTCAAGTTTGGGAGTCAATGCTGGCTTCACTTGAGGCTGTGAGACTGTGCTAGCTTCACTCGAGGCTGGGAGTCTGGGCTGGCTCCACTTGAGGCTGAGAGTCTGTGCTGGCTTCACTCAAGGCTGGGAGTTTGTGCTGGCTACACTCAAGGCTGAGAGTCTGTGCTGGTTTCACTTGAGTGTCTCGATGCTGGGAGTCTGTGCCGGCTTCACTCAAGTCTGGGAGTTAGGAGTGTCTTCACCCGAGTCTGGGCTGGCTTCATTTGAGCCTGGCAGTCTGTACTGGTTTCACTCAAGTGTCTCAAGGCTGGGAGTCTGTGCTGGGTTCACTCGACGCTGGGAGTCTGTGCTGGCTTCACTCGAGTCTGGGAGTCTGTACTGGTTCCACTCAAGTGTATCGAGGCTGGGAGTCTGTGCTGGCTTCACTTGAAGCTGGGAGTCTGGGCTGATTCACTCAAAGCTGGGAGTCTGTGCTGGCTTCACCCGAGGCTGGGAGTCTGGGCTCGTTTCACTTGAGTGTCTTGACGCTTGGAGTCTGGGCTGGCCTCACTCGAGGCTGGCAGTCTGGGCTGGCTCCGCTTGAGGCTGAGAGTCTGTGCAGGCTTCGCTCGAGGCTGGGAGTTTGTGCTGGCTACACTCAAGGCTGATAGTCTGTGCTGGCTTCACTCGAGGCTGGGAGCCAGTGCTAGCTTCACTCGAGTCTGGGAGTCTGTGCTGACTTCACTCGAGGCTGGGAATCTGTGCTGGCTTCACCTGAGGCTGGGTTTCTGGGCTCGTTTCACTTGAGTGTCTTGACGCTTGGAGTCTGGGCTGGCCTCACTCAAGGCTGGGAGTCTGGGCTGGCTACACTTGATGCTGGGAGTCTGTGCTGGCTTCACTCGAGGCTGGGAGTCTGTACTGGTTTCACTCGAGTGTCTCAAGGCTTGGAGCCTGTGCAGACTTCACTCGAGGCTGGGAGTCTGGGCTGGCTTCACTCAATGCTGGGAGTCTGTGCTGGCTTCACTCGAGGCTAGGGGTCTGTACTGCTTTCACTCAAGTGTCTCAATGCTGGGCGTCTGTGCTGGCTTCACTCGAGGCTGGGAATCTGTGGTGACTTCATTCGAGGCTGGGAGTCTGGGCTGGCTTCACTCGAGTCTGGGAGTCTGGGATGACTTCACTCGGTGGTCTCAAGGCTGGTAGTCTGTGCTGACTTCACTCGAGGCTGGTAGTCTGTGCTGGCTTCACTTGATGCTGGGGGTCTGTACTGGTTTCACTCGAGGCTGGGAGTCTGGGCTGGCTTCACTTGAGTCTGGGAGTCTGTACTGGCTTCACTCAAGGCTGGGAGTCTGTACTGGCTTCACTTGAGTGTCTCAACGCTGGGAGTCTGTGTTGGCTTCACTCGAGTGTCTCGAGTCTGGGAATCTATGCTGGCTTCACTCGAGGCTGGGAGTCTGGACTGGCTTCACTTGAGGCTGGGAGTCTGGGCTGGTTTCACTTGAGGCTGGGAGTCTGTGCTGACTTCACTCGAGGCTGGGAGTCTGTGCTGGCTTCACCCGAGGCTGGGAGTCTGGACTTGTTTCACCTGAGTGTCTTGACGCTTGGAGTCTGGGCTGGCCTCACTCGAGGCTGGGAGTCTGGGCTGGCTTCACTTGATGCTGGGAGTCTGGGCTGGCTTCACTCAAGTCTGGGAGTCTGGGCTGGCTTCACCCGAGTCTGGGAGCCTGTACTGGTTTCACTTGAGTGTCTCAACGCTGGGAGTCTGTGCTGGCTTCACACGAGTCTGGGAGTCTGGACTGGTTTCACCCGAGTCTGGGCTGGCTTCATTCATGTCTGGAAGTCTGTGCTGATTTCACTCGTGTCTGGAAGTCTGTACTGGTTTCATTCAAGGCTGGAAGTCTGTGCTGGCTTCACTCGAGGCTGGGAGTCTGTACTGGTTTCACTCGAGTGTCTCGAGGCTGGGAGTCTGTGCTGACTTCACTCGAGGCTGAGAGTCTGGGCTGGCTTCACTCCACGCTGGGAGTCTGTGCTGGCTTCACTCGAGGCTGGGAGTCTGTGCTGGCTTCACTCGAGGCTGCGGGTCTGTACTGGTTTCACTCGAGTGTCTCAATGCTGGGCATCTGTGCTGGCTTCACTCGAGGTTGGCAGTCTGAGCTGGCTTCACTCGACGCTGGGAGTCTGTGCTGGCTTTACTCGAGGCTGGTAGTCTGTGCTGACTTCACTCGAGGCTTGGAATCTGTGCTGCCTTCACTCGAGGCTGGGAGTCTGTACTGGTTTCACTCGAGTGTCTCGAGGCTGGTAGTCTGTGCTGACTTCACTCGATGCTGGGAGCTTGTGCTGGCTTCACTCGAGGCTGGGAGTCTGTACAGTTTCACTCGAGGCTGGGAATCTGGGCTGGCTTCACTCGAGTCTGGGAGTCTGTACTGGCTTCACTCGAGGCTGGGAGTCTGTACTGGCTTCACTTGAATGTCTCAACGCTGGGAGTCTGTGCTGGCTTTACTCGAGTGTCTTGAGTCTGGGAGTCTGTGCTGACTTCACTCGAGTCTGGGAATCTGTGCTGGCTTCACTTGAGGCTGGGAGTCTGTGCTGGCTTTACTCGAGGTTGGGAGTCTGTGCTGGCTTCACTTGAGGCTGGGAGTCTGTGCTGGCTTTACTCGAGGCTGGGAGTCTGTGCTGACTTCACTCGAGTCTGGGAGTCTGTGCTGGCTTCACTCAAGGCTGAGAGTCTGTGCTGGCTTCACTCGAGGCTGGGAGTCAGTGCTGGCTTCACTCAAGGCTGGGAGTCAGTGCTGGCTTCACTCAAGGCTGAGAGTCTGTGCTGGCTTCACTCGAGGGTTTCGAGGCCGGGAGTTTGTATTGGCTTCACTCTGGCCATCACCGATTCCACTCCAGGATGTGTGGCAAGAAGAAAGAAGGATAACATCACAAAAGAAAAAAAAAATTAAATGGATGGAGTGGACAAGATCCAGCTCAGGTAATCCTCCATTCCTGCCTTTTCCCTATAACTCTTAATTCACTCATTGATTAAAACTCTGTCTGTCCCAGCCCTGAATATACATAATTATCCATTTTTGCCAGCCCTCTGCAGTAAAGAATTCCATAGATACATTATTCTCTGACAGAAATGGGTTCAATTTAGAATTGAGTGCATGTGGGAAACTGCTTAGAAATATGGATCAATGATTGGGTACTCAATGGATGCTTCTTAATCAGCGTTTACTAAGGAAGAGGAATCTGATAAAGTATAGGTTGAAGAAAAGTTAGTAGATAATGGATAGTGCGGAAATTGAAAAGGATGAGTTATTGGAAAGGTTGTATATGGTTCAGATGGAGAAGTCACCTGGTCCAGTAGTTTGCAATCCAGCTTGTGATATGAAGTAAGCAGTGAAAATGGTGGAAAGGCTTGCCAAATTCATCCAAGCATCTCTTGATATAGGGTAGGTGCCATGGATTTGGAAAATGGAAAACATGGCACTCTTACTCAAGAAAAGGTACAATTACAGTCCCAACAACTACTGGCCACTTGGACAGTGGTGGATATGCTTTTGAAAGTAATATTCAAGCAAAATTGTCAACAGGCACTTGAAGAGGTTTGAATTACGTATGGGATAATTTGATAACCAGTTCAGATTTGTAAATGGCAGAAGTGTGAGGTGGTGCATTTTCGCAAAAAAGTTAACTTGTGAGAAAAAAAATTCTTCCTCAACTCTGTCTTCATTTAGTGACTCCTTATTCTGAGATTAACCCCTCTGGTTCTAGACTGTCCCTCAAGGTAAACAAGTTTTTTGTATTGAGCCTGTCAAGTTTTCTTATATATTTTCATAAGGTGTCTCTCATTTTTTTTTATTCCAATGAGTACAGCCCAATCTATACAACCTCTCCTGAAAAAATAGTCTCTTTATACCTGTATCAAGGCAGTATTTGATTAAGTGTGGCATTAAGGAGCCCTAGCAAACCTGGAATCAATGGGAATCAGGGCAAACTTTCATCTGGTTGGAGTCATACTTGGCACATAGGAAGATAGTTGTAGCTGTTGGAAGTCAGTCATCTGAGTTCCAGAACATCTCTGCAGGAGTTCCTCAGGATAATATCCTCAGCACAACCATCTTCAGCTGCTTCATGAATGATCTTACCTCCATTAGAAGGTCAGAATTGGGATGTTCATTGATGATTGCACAATGTTCAACACCATTTGTGACATACAGAAGCTGCCCATGTTCAAAAGCACCAATGTCTGAACAATATCCATGCTTAGGCTAAAAACTGGCAAGTAATATTTACATCACACAAATGCCAGGCAATGACCATTTCCAATAAGCAATAATCTAACCACCAACCTTTGATATTCAGTGTTGTTATCATCACTGAATCTGCCAAAATCAACATCCTGGGGGGAATGCTATTGACCAGAAACTCAACTGGACTCACCACATAAACACAGTGCTACAAAAGCAGGTGAGAGTCTAGAAATTCTGCATCGAATAACCCACCTCCTAACTCTTCAAATCCTATTCACCATCTATAATGCACAAGTCAGGAATGTGATGGAATACTCCCCATCTGCCTGGATACTCAAGGATATTTACATTATCCAGAACAAAGCAAACCACTTAATTGGCACCTCATGCACAAACATCTACACTCTTCGTTAATGACTTCAGTGCTACAGCGGGCGCACAGAGAGGGGAGCCGGAAGGTAAGCGGAGACCAGTTTAAATTAACGTTTTTCTTTTCGCAGTCTGTGTTTTTTTTTAACTAGGAGCGTGAACCCGGAAGTCGTCAACAGAGGCTTCTGGGAAGGTAAGAAGTTTGAGTGGAGAAGGAACCCGAGACACTACATGTGTAGTGTCTCCCACCCTCCCTCCTCCTCTAACCTCAAAAAAAGGACTCAGCCAGCTGAACAGGTAAGCTACTTAGTGTTCTTGTTTTGGAGACTAATTGTAGAGTTATGGCAGCGCAGGCAGTGGAATGTTCCTCCTGCAGGATGTTTGAGGTAGGGGTGACCACCGATGCTCCTGCCGACTTCATCTGCAGGAAATGCAGCCAGCTCCAGCTCCTCACAGACTGCGTTAGGGAACTGGAGCTGGAGTTGGATGAACTGAGGATTATTCGGGAGGCTGAGAGGGTGATAGATAGAAGCTACAGGGACATAGTTACACCAGAGAACAGAGGTAGCTGGGTAACAGTTAGAGGTGGGAAGGGGAGGAAGCAGGCAGTGCAGGGATCCCCTGTGGTCGTTCCCCTCACAATAAGTATACCGCTTTGGATACTGTTGCGGGGGACAGCCTAGTTGGGGTAAGCTGCAGTGACTGGGTCTCTGGCACGAGGTCCGGCTCTGAGGCCCAGAAGGGAAAGGGGGAGTGGAGGAGAGCGCTAGTTATAGGAGACTCTATAGTTAGAGGGACAGACAGGCGGTTCTGTGGACATGGGCGAGACTCTCGGATGGTTTGTTGCCTCCCGGGTGCCAGGGTCCGAGACGTCTCGGACCGTGT
>NC_057720.1:23040784-23082112 GCF_004010195.1 Chiloscyllium plagiosum | reverse complement strand
GAAGAAGGGCATGTGCCCGAAACGTCGAATCTTCTGTTCCCTAGATGCTGCCTGACCTGCTGTGCTGTTCCAGCAATAAAGTTTCAGTAGTGCCCAGAGGGGAGGCCATATTGGATTTGGTACTTGGTAACAAGCCGGGACAAGTGATGGGCTTGTTAGTGGGTGACCATTTTGGTGATGGTGACCACAATTCTGTGACTTTCGCCTTGGTTCTGGAGAGAGATAGTTGCGTGCAACAGGGCAGGTTTTACAATTGGGGGAAGGATAAATACGATGCTGCAAGACAGGATCTGAGGAGCATAAATTGGGAGCATAGGCTGTCAGGGAAGGATGTCGTTGAAATGTGGAACTTTTTCAAGGAACATATACGACGTGTCATTGATATGTATATACCTGTCAAGCATGAAAGAGATGGTCGTGTGAGGGAACCTTGGTTGACGAGGGAGGTTGAATGTCTTGTAAGGAGGAAGAAGGAGGCTTACATAAGGTTGAGGAAACAAGGTTCGGACAGAGCGTTGGAGGGATACAGGATAGCCAGGAGGGAGCTGAAGAAAGGGATTAGGAGAGCTAAGAAAGGGCATGAAAAATCTTTGGCTGGTAGGATCAAGGATAACCCCAAAGCCTTTTATGCGTATGTGAGAAACATGAGAATGGCAAGAACAAGGTTAGGTCCGATCAAGGACAGTAGTGGGAGACTGTGTATTGAGTCCGAAGAGATAGGAGAGGTCTTGAATGAGTATTTTTCTTCAGTATTTACAAATGATAGGGACCTTATTGTTGAAGAGGAGAGTATGAAACGGACTGGTAAGCCAAAGGAGATACTTGTTAGGAAAGAAGATGTGTTGGGCCTTTTGAAAAACTTGAGGATAGACAAGTCCCCTGGGCCTGACGGGATTTATCCTAGAATTATGTGGGAAGCAAGAGAGGAAATGGCAGAACCGTTGGCAATGATCTTTTCATCTTCACTGTCAATGGGGATGGTGCCCGGGGACTGGAGAGTGGCGATTGTTGTGCCCCTGTTCAAAAAAGGGAATAGGGATAACCCCGGGAATTACACGCCAGTTAGTCTTACTTCGGTGGTAGGCAAAGTAAAGGAAAGGGTACTGACGGATAGGATTTTTGAGTATCTGGAAAGGCACTGCTTGATTAGGGACAGCCAGCACGGATTTGTAAGGGGTAGGTCTTGCCTTACAAGTCTTATTGAATTCTTTGAGGAGGTGACCAAGCATGTGGATGAGGGTAGAGCAGTGGATGTAGTGTACATGGATTTTAGTAAGGCATTTGATAAGGTTCCCCATGGTAGGCTTATGCGGAAAGTCAGGAGGCATGGGATAGTGGAAAGTTTGGCCAGTTGGATAGAGAACTGGCTAACCAGTCAAAGTCAGAGAGTGGTGGTAGATGGTAAATATTCAGCCTGGAGCCCAGTTACAAGTGGAGTTCCACAGGGATCAATTCTGGGTCCTCTGCTGTTTGTAATTTTTATTAATGACTTGGAAGAGGGAGTCGAAGGGTGGGTCAGTAAATTTGCAGACGATATGAAGGTTGGTGGAGTTGTGGATAGTGTGGAGAGCTGTTGTTGGCTGCAAAGGGACTTAGATATGATGCAGAGCTGGGCTGAGGAGTTCAATCCTGTCAAGTGTGAGGTTGTCCATTTTGGAAGGACAAATAAGAAAGCGGTTAACGGTAGGGTTCTTAGTGAGGTGGAGGAGCAGAGGGGTCTTGGGGTCTATGTTCATAGATTTTTGAAAGTTGCCACTCAGGTGGATAGAGCTTGTAAGAAGGCCTATGGTGTATTAGCGTTCATTAGCAGAGGGATTGAATTCAAGAGTTGTGAGGTGATGTTGCAGTTGTATAGGACCTTGGTAAGGCCACATTTGGAGTACTGTGTGCAGATCTGGTCGCCTCATTTTAGGAAAGATGTGGAAGCTTTGGAGAGGGGGAAGAGGAGATTTACCAGGATGATGCCTGGAATGGAGAATAGGTCGTACGAGGATAGGTTGAGAGTGCTCGGCCTTTTCTCATTCGAACGGCGAAGGATGAAGGGTGACCTGATAGAGGTTTATAAGATGATCAGCGGAATAGATAGAGTAGACAGTCAGAGACTTTTTCCCCGGGTACAACAGAGGGGACATAAAGTTTAGGTGAAGGGTGGAAGGTATCGGGGGATGTCAGGGGTAGGTTCTTTACCCAGAGAGTGGTGGGGGCATGGAATGTGCTGCCTGTGGGAGTGGCAGAGTCAGAATCATTGGTGACCTTTAAGCGGCAATTGGATAGGTACACGGATAGATGCTTAAGCTAGGACAAATGTTCGGCACAACATCGTGGGCCGAAGGGCCTGTTCTGTGCTGTATTGTTCTATGTATTGTTCTATGACACTCAGTAACAGAAGTGCGTACTAATTGCAAGATGCACTGCAGAAATTCATCAAAGGTCCTGAGACAGCACCTTCCAAACCCATAACCACTTCCATCTAGATGGATAAGGACAACAGATACATGGGAAGTTCCCCTCCAAACCATTCACCATTCTGAACTGAAAATATATCATCGTTCCTGTATTGTCTCTGTGTCAAGATCCTGGAATTCCCTTCCAAAGTGTACCCTGGGTAAACCCGCAGCACATGGACTGCAGCAGTTCAAGACGGCAGCTCACCACCACCTTCTCATGGGCAACTAAGGTTGGGCAATAAATACTGAACCAGCCAGTGATACCCATGTCCCATGAGTGAATGAAAAAAAAACTACTAAGTGAACCTTCTTTGGATTATCTCCAAAGCTATCTCCTTCGATAAGAGGAGCAAATTAATTTACATTTGGGAAGCCAGAGGATTGGGAAATTTTTAAAAACAAGAAAAGATGAACCAAAAAATAATAGAGTGAAAAAATAAACTTTGAGGGTAAACTTGCAAGTAATATCAAGTTTCTTAATTCCAGTTAAGTAATTACAGTTTCTTAACTGTGTCCAACTACTGTTTTGTACAATTTTAGCAAAGCCCCCTCTACTTTTATATTCCATTCCCTTAAAAATAAAGGTCAATATTCCATTTGTCTCCTCATTAGCTGTTGAACACATATGGTAGCTTTTTGTAATTTATGCATAACAACTCCCAAATCCTTCTGTGCTGTAGCTTTCTGTAGTCTTTCTCCATTTAAATAATATTCAGCTGTTCTATTCTTCCTGCTGAAAGTACATAACTTCAAATTTTTTCACAGTGTATTCTATCTGCCGAGGCTTTGCGTGTTCACGTCACCTGTCTATATTCTTCAACAGATTCTTTGTGTCATCCTCATCATTTACGTTCCCATCTATTTCTGCAAACTTGGCTGGAGTACATCTACTTTTCTAATCCAAGTCAATAATATATATTGTAAATAATTCTGGCCCAACATTAGTCCCTGTGGCACTCCACCAATTATAGTTTGCAATTCTGAAAATGGTCTCCTTATCCCAAGTTTCTTTCTTCTATTTATTAATCAATCCTCTATCTATGCCAATATACTGCTTCCAATACAGTAGGATCTTATTAAGTAGGTTAACATGCAGTGCCGTATCAAATGTCTTCTGAAAGTCCAAATATTTTACATCCACTATTATCCTATACCTTTCCTGCTTTTTATCTTCCCAAAGAATTCTAATAAAGTTGCCTTCATAATGCCCTGTTAGATGTTTTCATGTACTTCAAAATACAGTGCTAAAACATCCGTTATGATAGACTCCAACAGTTTTCCATTCTCAGATTTTAAGCTAACTGGCCTATAGTCATCTGTTTCTTGTCTCCTTCCCTTTTGAATGGGTTGTTACATTGGCAGTTTTCCAAACTTCTAGCATTTTTCCACAATTCAAGGAGTCTTGGATGATTGTTTCTAGCATATCCACTTTTTCTGAAGCTACTTATTATATTAGCCTTAGATGCATCCCATCAGGTCCAACAACTTTTAGCACCATAACTTCCCTGTACTTTTGCTCTAGTCATAATTATTACATTTATTTCCCATTTTTTGCCCCTTGTTTATTTGTTTTTTTGGAATGCTATTACTGTCTTCTACTATTAAGACTGATGCAAAGTATTTATTCAACTCTTCTGCCTTTTCTTGATTCCACATTATTATTTCCACAGCTTTGTTCGCTAAGGAGCCTGTGTTCACGCTGGCCTCTCTCTTCCTTTTGATAGATTAAAAGAAGCTCTTGCTGTCTGTCTTGATATTACTTGCAAGTTTCCCCTCAAAGTTCATTTTCTTTCTCTATTATTTTTTGGTTCATCTTTTCTTGTTTTTTAAACTTTCCCAATTCTCTGGTTTACCACCACTCTTTTCCATATCGAGTGTTCTTTTATTTTAATTTGATGCTATTCTTAACTTCCTGATTAACAATAGTGAACTTGTCCTGTTCCTAGAATCTTTCTTTCTCACAGGGATACACCTTTGTTCTGAGCCATGAACTATATTCTTAAACATCTGCCATTGTTCCTCAACTACTTTTTCTGTTAACCTCCTTTCCCAGTCTAGTTCTCCTCATTCTTTTCTAATTGTACATATTCAAGTTTAGCACAGTTGTTTCCACAGAAGGTTTCTCCCTCTCAGACGGAATGTTAAATTCTACCATGTTACAGTCACCATTTTCAGGGAATCTTTTACTCTGAGATCATTTATTAAACCTGCCACATTACACATCACCAGATCCAGAATAGCCTTATGTCTGGTTGGATCCATGAAATATTGCTCCAGAAATTGCCCTGAATAATATGTATGAATTATACTTTGAGGCTACCTCTGCAATCTGAATTTCCCAATTGATAGGAAGATCTAAGTCACCCATAATTAATGTACTGACTTTATTACATGCTTTTATTATCTCCTGATTTGTTCTCAGACCCACTACGTTTCTGGAAACTAATGATATTAAGAGATGTGAGGATATTATGAAAAATGGCTTTGAGGTAGATGATCAACCCTGATATAATTGAATAATAGAGTTATCTCTTAAAGCAACATGTAAATAGTTCAGCTAGGGAAGAGGCCGTGGGTGGCAGGGTGGCACAGTGGTTAGCACTGCTGCCTCACAGCGCCTGAGACCTGGGTTCAATTCCCGCCTCAGGCGACTGACTTTTTGGAGTTTGCACGTTCTCCCCGTGTCTGCGTGGGTTTCCTCCAGGTGCTCCGGTTTCCTCCCACCGTCCAAAGATGTGCAGGTCAGGTGAATTGGCCATGCTAAATTGCCCGTAGTGTTAGGTAAGGGGTAAGTGTAGGGGTATGGGTGGGTTGCGCTTCGGCGGGTCGGTGTGGACTTGTTGGGCCAAAGGGCCTGTTTCCACACTGTAATGTAATGTAAAAAAAAAATGTAATGTAATACTAGACATGGTATTAGGTATTACCCCGGCCAGGTCATTAAAGACTCAGTGGTGGACCATTTCAGGAACAGTGACCATAATTCTATACATTTTAAATTACTTATGGATAAGGATACTTTGGGTGAAAGTATTAAATTGAGGGAAGGCTAACTGCCAAAATATTAGGCAGAAACTGGTGAATGCAGATTAGGGGTGACTGTTTGAGAGTAATTCCTGATCTGTCATGTGGGAATCTTAAAGTTCATAACCAGATGGCAAGATCCAGGAACACTGGATATTCAAGAGAAAGTGAAAGCTTCGTCAAAAAGCAAAAAAGAGACACGCATAGGGATTCTATTCTATCTTTTTCTCTGAAGGTTTAGGAATTTGTAGACAGACAGATTCCTCAAAGAATATAAAGATAATAAGAAAGAACTCAAACAAGGAGATAGGAGAATAAAAGTTTACAGTTTTCTCATCAATAGGTCTGTGGGACTATGGGTAAAATTCTCTGGAGGCTGCCTGTCTGCAATTTTAAGGAAAGGTAGTTAAGGCCGAGGGAGGTCCACTGACCCAAATCCCAAATAAGGTCCTTTAATGTTCAATTATCAGCCACCGAAAAGGTGCCTCCTACTTAGCCTCACCTTGCGTTGATGGGAAGGGTTCTGCAGTTGGGGAAGACCAATAAGTCACCCAGCTCAGAGCTCAAGCAGGAGATAGGAGGGGCCCCTTCCTCAAAGTTACCCTTTCTACTTCAAGTTCTTCACATTCCTCACTTAATACTTCATCGGTCCTCCTTCCTTCTTGGCCTCTTGTATTAACACACCATTCCTCTGGCCACTCCCTCCTCCAACCTCAGGCCTCACCTCATGGTGTATCAAGACCTACAACACTACTGACCAATCAGGTTGGGCTGGCAGCTCTCTGAGGCAGGACTACTGTACAAATGAGATGGAAGTCCCCTCTCCAACTAATTATTGCTTATGTTATTGGCTGAGAACTATGATCACTGAGGATGTGTTCTCACCAATTCATTGTGATCATGTGGGGGCTGCAATCCATTGTAATCTTAAAAATCCTGACGTTATGGGGCTGTGATGATATATTTGGTGATGCATGAAGCAATTTAGGAAATAGCCAAGTCTGAACTAGAAATCTGCACTGGATCTCTTATTACCCTATTTAGTCTTAATAAAAGAAGGATTGTCAGCCAAGGTTTAGAAAATTATGAATTTAGATCTACTGAGCAAAAATGCCTATTTTCTCCTGTCGCAGTTTGAGGTGTGATCAAGGCTTTAGACTTGTCACTGAGAGAATGGGCTCAATGGGAATGTTCCACTGAGAGAGAACTTTTTTGTACAGAAGGTATAGAATAGAATTGGAGCATAGAAGATGTTGTCACAGGAAATGGTTGAGTAAGGGATAATTTGATAAATAATTGGAACAGTGAGAGGGAGAAATCCGCATCAAGAGAACAATGTGGTACGATATTTTGGATTGCGCGAACTGAATGTTCTCCTTCCGTGCTGTAAACTTATAGTCATCATTTGCAATGGAGGAGCTAACTGTCATCCTGATGTTTTCTGCACCTTGTTACAATCACTACAGCTATGTAATAAGATCAGCCAGCTCGACATCATAGAATATGAGTTCCCTAATTAGGGATGTTAATCTGATCCAATCAGGGACATATAAAAAAAGAGGAGTGTCAGAAGTTCTGACAGTTTGGGTGCTGACTCTGATGAGGCTGTGCCAGAGTCAAGGACTTTCCATGTGTAAATAAAGGATGACTTGGTGGCGGTCTTGGCCCTGTGGAGTTAGCTTAGTAGCAGATTGGTCTCTTGAGAAGCATGGCTTTCAAAGGAAGTCTCCTCTGATGTTTTCCTAGTGTTCTACTAATACAGACACTAATCTATGAATTGATCTGATTAAACTATATAAGGAGTCATTACAATTGTATTTATTGCCTCTCCTTGAGCTTTTCTTTCTCATCTTTATTTTACTGAGCTCATAACTCGCCAAAGGAAGACCAGTTCTCTCTTCACTGTAAATTGTGATGGATGTTTCAATGATGGCTCAAAACAATGAAGCAAGAAATATGCAAGCAATTGAAGATCTAGACAACATAAAACTAAGGGCTGTCCAGAAAAATCCTCTGATATGTAGAGCAAACTAATTACGAAGAGCTATTATACATGCAAAAGAAACATAATTTAGAAATCTACACCCATATTATAAGCGAAGAACAGACATATATGCACGTAACATGGAAGTCATTCCACAAGATGATATTGTATGTTGTAGAGTTTACACCCACCATCGTACTCTTCCAATTGCTTCTCAGACACAGCACTGAAGTATTCAAAACTGTAGTTAAAATATATTAGATTAGATTACTTACAGTGTGGAGACAGGCCCTTCGGCCCAACAAGTCCACACCGCCCTGCCGAAGCGCAACCCACCCATACCCCTACATTTACCCCTTACCTAACACTACGGGCAATTTAGCATGGCCAATTCACCTAACCTGCACATCTTTGGACTGTGGGAGGAAACCCACGCAGACACGGGGAGAACGTGCAAACTCCAAACACTGTGCCACCGTGCCGCCCTATAATTGTGAATTCTGTAGAACCTTTTGTGAAATTGTTCTACTCAAATATCTGATTCATGATACAAATAGTATCAAAGATTGACTTTTTTACAGCTTTTTTAAAACCATTACATACAAGTAAGTTGCTGATTTGTCCTTTGAAGCAGTTGATTAACTCAAGGACAATTTCTTAATTTTTTTGTCACATCTACAACTGATTTTTGAATTTTGAGAAGAAGAATTTTCTGTTGCTTTTGCTTTTGGCCATTGTCAAAATGATGATTCTGCAGTCATGGGTGGTGTGGTTGGGCAGCCAGGTGTTAGAATTGGAATGGCTGCTACTCCTCTGCTTTAAGCTTCCTTTGTCTCTCCCTGATCACAAATGTGCCCTTTGTCCACAACATTTCATTTAGCAGGGAATTAATTTCACACCATTCTCACACATTAATACCTTACAATTTCCAAACAACTGACTCAATGTTACTTTCAAAGATGGACAAATAGATTGTATAATTTAATAATCTCTGCTGTACAATAGTCCCTAGACTCCAAATGTTAACTATATCTCATTCAAATTTTGCTGTTGTTCAAAGAAAAGCCTTAAACATTAAAAACACGACAGAATAATTTCTGTGGATGCCAAATGATCAGAAACATGATTAAAACTATTAAATCCACAGTCATAACATCATGAGGAGTGGGAAAATAGACGTTTCGGGCAAAAGCCCTTCATTAGGTCTTGTTTTTCCTGCTCCTTGGATGCTGCCTGACCGGGCCCGCTTTTCCAGCACCATTCTAATCTAGACTCTGATTTCCAGCACCTGCAGTGCTCACTTTTGCCATTATGTTTTCAAAGTCAAGCTTGTGTATGTCCTTGAAGTGTACATTTCCTTTTCATTAATAGTATAAAGTCTATCTATTTAAATTTGAAGTCACCGGGATATCATGCAGTCTTTAACTTTTGATCAGCAAACAATATTTATTAAACGTGCTTTTCAATCTTATGGCATAAAAGTCAATCAAACAGTTCCCATTAGCCTCAGATGCCATTGATGACTAAGCATGTGTATATAATGTGCAAAGTATTGCAACATTGGTTAGAGGCTCAGAGACTAATTACACTGATACCGCTTCCTTTTAAGTAGACAATACATTCCACTTCTACTCACTTTGCTTAGATTTCCATTAACTAATAAGTCGTACCACAACATAATCATTACTGGATGTGTTTGCACTATTTACCTTGCTTTACTCACAAAGCATTGCCCTCCATAGTTTATAAATAATAAAATATAGGCTAATAGAGCAGGAAATAGCTTCATAATGTATCCTTAACCATGCTGTTTCACATTTTGATACTGAACATGTAGCATGCAGCATTACTGCAAGCTCGCAAAATAAAATTCAATTCCCCCTACAAAAATACATATGTACTGAAATTCAAATCATTTTCTTGCACTGTGTTATGGAGCATGTCAGAAAGAACACAATATAAAGCAATTTTAAAGTGCTTGTGTTAAAGTTTCTCCACTAAATTTAACATCCAATATTAAGTAGTTATGTCTTATTGCACTGAAAATTGTGTCTTTGCTAGAGGTTAAACCAGGCATATCTGATCAATAGACATGATTTTGGTATTGTTTAATAGCCAGCAAGACACAAGTTAAATTTTAGTCTGTGAATTGTCAAGATACCAGATACCAGATACCAGAAAGCCTTCACTTACCCTTGAAGCAATAAGTCTCAGAACAAATAGATGTTACGCTAAATTGAACAGACCATGTGTAGAATTTGTTTTCCACAGCTTGATTAGTTCATTTTATTGCTTCCTTGGTTACTTTTCACTTAAGAATTAGTCTAATGTCCCTTTTTATTATAAGTGCTGCGATATTGAATGAAAAAATCTACCCTGCATTTTCCTTTCCTTTCTTGATTACTAAACCTTATGTCCAAATGATAGAGTGCACAATGATCTGAGACATTAAACCAGAGTGCCTTTAAAAAAATGACACATTACAAATTATTTTTAAAAACCAAGCAATTATGCAACAGTGACTATTTTGTATGACTTGGCTAATGAGGTCACTTGTTTCAACAGTCCCGTATCAGTTATAATGATCTTTCTCTCAGATCAAAAGGTTATAATGAATATAATGCCAGTTTAATAAAACATGCTTAGCTTTTTCACAGGCTAATTGATCACCATCAGTTCAGCCTTGAGCTAAGCTTATTATGATTTTCAAAAATTCCCCGGATTCTATTTGGTTGAGCAGAATAAGCCTATAAGTCAAAAACAGATGGAAGAAAGAAAGGGGAATTACAGGCCAACTAATGTGATATTAATTATCAAGAATTTGCCAAAATCCGTTGTTAAGGAACTTTTAGCAAAAACTTGGACTTATTAGATAAATTCAACATGAGGCATAATTTTTGTGAAGTTTCAGTAGTCAAGGGAATGAATATTAAAGGTGATATGGAGTGCTGATGATGCAGGTTGCTTCATCCCAGATTGTATCAAGCTTGAGTGCTTTTGGAACTACATAAATGCAGCAAGTAGAAAGTTTTATATTGCACTCATGACTTGTGTCTTGTAGATGACAGACCAGCATTGGTGTAACAGGAGACCAACATAGCATTTCCAGCCTCCGACAGGCTCAGGGCTGCAGTATTTATATACTTGTTCCAGTTCAGTATTTGGTCATGGTAATCTCCAGGATGTCTGTAGTGAGGAATTCAGTGATGGTAATGCCAATGAATGTAAAGAGGTGATGATTAAATTCTTTCTTGTTGAAGATGATCGTTGCTTGACACCTGTGTGGTACAAATGGTATTTGCCACTTCTCAGCCATAGCCTGATAACCATCCAAGTCCCAAAATGCTTCTGTATTTAACAAGACACAAATGATAATAATATTGTGCAATTATCAGTGAACATCCTAATTTCTGACCTTGTGGCAGAGGGATGGTTATTAGAGAAATAGCTGAAGATGGCCCAGGACACTACCATGAGGAGCTACTGCACAGATGACCTGAAACTGAGATACTAGATATGATTCCAATCAGATATTTTCCCCCCGCTCCCCCGACCCAATTCACATTGGCTCCACTCATTCAAATACTGCATTGATGTCAAGTACAATCACTCTCAACTTATTGTCTAGATCTGGTTGCATTTGGACACGGACTGCTTCGGTGCCTGAGAAGTTGTTAATGGTGTTGAACATTGTATAATCATTGGTGAATATCCCCACTTTTGACCTTATGATGGAAGTAAGGTCATTGATGAAGCAGCTGAAGATGGTTGAACCTAGGAGACTACCCTGAGGAACACCTGCTGAGATGTCCTGGAGCTGAGGTGACAGATCCCCAACAAGCATGATGATCTTCCTATGTATCAGGTATGACTCTAACCACCAGAGAGTTTGCCCACTGATACTCATTGATACTAGTTTTGCTCAGGCTGCATGATGCCACACTTGGTTGAGTGCAGCCTTGGTGTCAAGGGCTGTCACTCTCACCTCAACTCTGGAATTTAGCTCTTTTGTCCAAGTTTAAACCAAGGCTTTAATGATGTCAGGAGCTGATTGGGTCCTGGTGGAACCCAAGCTAGACGTCACTGAGCAGGTTATGGCTGAGCAGGTGCTGCCTGATAGTACTGTTGATGACATGGTCCATCCCTTCACTGATGACCAAGAATAGACTGATGGGGCAGTAATTAGCTGGATTGGATTTGTCCTGCTTTTTCTGTACAGGACATATTTGGGCAATTTTCCTCATTGGTGGGTAGATGTCAGTGTTATAACTGTACTGGAACAGCTTGGCTAGGGGAGCAGCAGGTTCTGGAGCACAAGTCTTCATACTATTGCTGGAATGTTGTCAGGGCCTGTAGCCAGTATCCACTGCCTTCAGCCACTTCTCCATGTCATGTGGAGTGAATCAAATTGGCTGAAGACTGGTATCTGTAATGCTGGAGACCATTGGAGGAGGACAAGATGGATCATTAACTTGGCACTTCTGGCTGAAGATTGCTGCCAGAGTTTTAGCCTTATCTTTTGCACTGATGTGCTGGGCTCTTCTATCATTGAGGATGGGAATATTTGTGGAGTGTTCTCCACCAGTAAGTTGTTTAACTAACCACCACTGTTCATGACTGGATTTGGCAGTACTGCAGAGTTTAGATTTGATCTGTTGGTTGTGGAATCACTTAGTTCTGTCTACTACTTGCTGCTTATGTTGCTTGGCATGCAAGGTGGCTTCACCAGGTTAACACCTTACCTTCAGGTATGAATCCTGCATTCTCTGTTGAAGCAGGTTGATCCCCTGGCTTGATAGTAATGGTTAAATGGGGTATATGTCTGGCCATGATTGTGCTGGAGTACAATTCTGCTGCTGTCAATGCCCCACAACATCTCATGTATGCCCAGTCTTGAGTTGTTAGATCTGTTTGAAGTCTGTCCCATCTAGCACAGTGATAGTGCCACACAACATGATGAAGGGTATTCTGTGGGACTCTGTCCCCACAAGAACTGTGTACTGGTCACTCTTACCGATATTGTCATGGTTTTCTCACTTGTTGGTTCACTCAGGACCTGCCACAGAAGCAGTCGAGCAACTGTGTCTTTTAGGACCCACCCAGCATGATCAGTAGTACTGATGTTGGTGGACATTGAAATCCCCCACCCAGGGTATGTCTTGTGCCCTTACCACCCTCAGTGCTTCCCCCAAGTGTTGTTCAACATGGAGGAGTACTGGATTCATCAGCTGAGGGAGGATAGTACGTGGTAATCAGCAGGAAGTTTCCTTGCCCATGTTTAACCTGAAGCCATGAGGTCCGGAGTCAATGATGAGAACTCCCAGAGCAATTCCCTCCTGACTGAATAAGACAGTGCCACCACCTCTGCTGAGTCTGTCCTGCCAGTGAGACAGGACATATCCAGGGATGGTGATGGTGGTGTCTGGGACATTGTCTGTAAGGTATGATACTGTGAGTATGACTATGTCAGGCTGTTGCTTGACTCATGTGTGAGGCAGCTCTCCCAATTTTGGCACTAGCTCAGAGGTTAGTGAGGAGGGCTTTGCAAGGTCTACAGTGTTATTTCTGCTTTTGTCTTTTCTGGTGCATAGGTCTGTCCCATCCAGCACGTGGTGATCCATCTGGCTTGATTTCTTTGAGACTTTGTAGTTGATTGGTACAACTGAATGACTTGCCAGTCCATTTCAGAGAGCAATTGAGATACAACCACATTGCTGTGGGTCTGGAGTCACATGTAGGCCAGACCAGGTGAGGATGACAGATTTCCTTCCCTGAAGGACATTAGTGAACTAGGTGGGTTTCTCCGACAATCAACAATGGTTTCATGATCATCAGTAGATTCTTAATTCCAGTTTTTAAAAAAAATTTATTCAATTCAAATTCCACCATTTGCCATGGCAGGATTTGAACCTGCATCCCCAGAACATTATCTGGGTCTTGGGGTTAATCGTTTAGCGACGATAGTACTAGGCCATTGCCTTCCCATGATTGTTGTGTGAGTGACGCTTGATAGCAGTTTTCATGACCTTTTGGATCACACTGCTGATTAGGTAAAAACAAGGACTGCAGATGTTGGAAAGCAGAGTCTAGATTAGAGTGGTGCTGGAAAAGCACAGCAGGTCAGGCAGCATCCGAGGAGCAGGAAAATCGACGTTTTGGGCAAAAGCCCTTCATCAGGAATAGAGGTTTATTCCTGATGAAGGGCTTTTGCCTGTAACATCGATTTTCCTGCTCCTCATATGCTGCCTGAGCTGCTATGCTTTTCCAGCACCACTCTAATCTAGATTCACACTAATGATTATCAAGATTGGACTGACAGTAGGATTGGAAATGTACTTCTTTTTGTGGATGATACATACTTGGACAATTTTCCACATTGTTGAGTAGATGACAGAGTCTTATGTGGAAATGTGGCCAGGCGTATTTTTAAAAACGCAAATAGAAATTGACCATGGTAGGTTTCATGTTAACAACTCATTCTAGTGATACCACTGATGGAGAGAAATCCCCTTGTATTTCTGAAAAGATGTCGTCACTATGCTGGAGGGCAGTTTTTCATCAACATTTAGGTTTACTCCAGAGCCTCTGCACACAAGAACAACAGCTCGCTTGATTGGCATTGACAATCGAGCGAGTGGTAAAAACGACCACGTAAGGTTGTGTCAGAATTATTTATTCTATCCAAGGAGCTCACCTAAATTCAAGGGTATTTTCTTTGGATTAAGTGTGCATTGTCAAATGCAGATGACTGAACAAGAGCAACTAGGGATGGGCAAGATGTACAGGCCCACCCATAATACGCACACCCCATGAAAGAATAAATATAAAAATGGGTAGAGCATGATCTCTGTAATTAGAGATTTTTAAAATATGCCACACAGCTGTAAGGACTAAAGAAACAAGCAATTGATCATGGAAGAAAGTAGAATTCAATCCATTGAGGCCACAGTAAAATCATTGAAGAGGCTCTATTGTTTTCAAAAATAGCACTTCTGTGCCCTGAAGGAGCGATAACTTCAATGTTCAAAATATTTCAATGAGCAGGTGAATTTTCAGAATACAAGCAGCTTGCTTGTACAAACTGCTTTTTATTTTTGCTAAACGATTTCTCAATGCAGTGAATGTAATTGAAAGCAGTGAAGTAAATTGCTTGACCCCCACCCCCAAAAAGAAGCAGAGAGTCACATTTGAGAGAAGCGTGGAGTGGGGACAGTACTGCAAATGCTGTAAAACCAATTCTCTGACTGGAGCCACACTCAAGTAGGCTCCCTGCTGGCCGTGTGCAATCAGCTAATTCACTCAAGTGTGCATAATATTCTAGTTTGTTATTTCGCTTTTGTGAAATCATTAATAATTTTGTCAAGCTCTCTTAATAAATATTCCACAGCTACACTTAATATGTGCACTGTCATGCTTTTCATCACCTACATGATGCCTGTAGTCTTTCCTCATTTTTATGGTGCGAGCCATCTATCTCATGTCATAAATTGAATAATGCCTTTCTTGTTCCACAGAGAGGTTTTCATCTAGGTATACTGAATCCTGAATGATCTTTAAAGACTGCGAGGAAATTACTCATTAGGGAAAGTCACCTACAGGCATTGAACAATGATCATCCAGGGAGAAGAGTCCCAAATGATGTCTTGAGATGTAAAGAAGCCTGTCACCTATTAAAGGATTCCAGAACAAATGCAGCAGATCCTGGAAACATGGAATAAAGATGAAAAATACTGAATATAGCTCAGGCAGTTTCTAGTGGAGAGAAACATAGATGACAGGCAGGATTTAACTTTCTTTTGCATCGTTTGTGGGGCCAGGCATCTTTAACAAAGTCCCATAGCTACGAGCAGGAAAGGCTGATCAATTAAGTGTCAATCAGGTGTTTAAAGTGCTGACCAGTTCTCATCACATGAGGTGCATGTCTGGTAAGTCCCACCTTGCCCAAAGTTGTAGGCCAGTCACTGGGAGCTGGAGAGAGTCAATGCCAGCCTGTGTACTCAAAGACTTTGATTAGGAAAGAGGCGACTTTTATTTTGTAGGGGGTTTAATGTGGTGGAGGTTTCAGGGAGATCAGAGGGGGTTCAATCTCCAATCACGTCCCCAATTACTCTCAGATTGGGGAACATTGAGCCACCCCCAACAAATCTTAGTTTCCTGCCAAGGAAGGTGGATTATTGGGTCTGTGATGAGTTGAGCACTTGGACAGTTGTGAATTGACCACTTAAGGGTCTTAATTAATGGAAGATCAGGAATATCTTCCATGGGACTTTCCCCATCCCAAAACTTGATTGCCGAGACAACAGGAACGGAGCCAGTTTCTTTCCAATATCAACCCGCCCCATTATTTGCCCATTCTGTCACCTTCCTAGCGTATTCCATAGGGTCTTTTTTGCAGTCTTATCAAAAGATAAGAGGCCCATAATAGCAGACAGGCAGATATGCTTAAGCCAGACAAAATAAATTCTGATCTCTAACACCAACTTAAAGCTATACTCTGCTTCTGCAAGTTTAAGTTGACATGGAATGTAAGAACTCCCAATTGAATTTTAAATGTGTTTATGTGTGGTTTAATTGATTGAACAACCATCACATCGTGCACAATGCAGACAGTGTCATATTTTGTTTCAGCTGTATAACAATCGTAAAAAGAGAAAGAAAGCTCACCATTGCATTCTAGTTCTTCTGATGAGAAGTCTAAAATTTTTGAGGCATTGTGGGAGAAGGGGAAACCATTTTGATTTTGGAAGTCATTTTCCCTAGCTAAGAGGGAAAGCACCCACAATACCAGTGATGACTCAAGCTATACACAGGAATTGGCTATGAACAAATCATTTCCTAATCGGACGAAACACGTTAACTAAACAACCTGCTAATGGGATTCTCTCACTGACAATGACATTTCACCTCCGCACCCATTGGCAGGAGCCCCAAGGGCTTTCTCCCACACTGGGAAACCCTAGCTGCAACAACGTCCCTGCAGATAAGATGTCACCAAACTACTTAATATTAATGACCACAGATCATAAGCCTCTATACACAGGATGTGACTGATTGTTCAAGTAATCGAGGCTGTCAGACCAGTAGTATTCCTGATGAAGGACGCTGATGCCCGAAACATTAATTCTTCTGTTCCCTGGATGCTGCCTCATCTGCTGTACTTTTCCAGCACCACACTCAACTCTGATCTCCAGCATCCACAATCCTCACTTTCTCCCAGTAGTATTGTTAGCTCTTTCGATATTATTAAACTATCTGTTGTGGCTCTGTTCGCCGAGCTGGGAATTTGTGTTGCAGACGTTTCGTCCCCTGTCTAGGTGACATCCTCAGTGCTTGGGAACCTCCTGTGAAGCGCTTCTGTGATGTTTCCTCCAGCATTTATTGTGGTTTGAATCTGCCGCTTCCCTAGTTGGTGTTCATGTATGCGGATCGTTAGCTGTCTTCCTGTTTGTCCTATGTAGTGTTTTGTGTAGTCCTTGCATGGGCTTTTGTACACTACATTGGTTTTGCTCATGCTGGGTATCGGGTCCTTCGTTCTGGTGAGTTGTTGTCTGAGAGTGGCTGTTGGTTTGTGTGCTGTTATGAGTCTTAGTGGTCGCAGAAGTGGTTACAGCTGGAACTGACAACCGGAAGCGGCAGATTCAAACCACTATAAATGCCGGAGGAAACATCACAGAAGTGCTTCACAAGAGGCTCCCAAGCACTGAGGATGTCACCTAGACAGGGGACGAAATGTCTGCAACACAAATTCCCAGCTCGGTGAACAGAACCACAACAACGAGCACCCGAACTACAAATCTCACAAATTATTAAACTATCTATTGTAGTTAGACTTGTATTGTCTTATAACCAAAAGAGAAGATGCTGGAGAATCTCAACATGTCTGGCAGCATCTGTAAGGAGAGAAAAGAGCTGATGTTTCGAGTCTAACTGACCCTTTGTCAAAGCTGACAAAGTATTGTCAAAGTATTGTCTTGTAATCAACTATCAACCATTTGTAACCCTTTATAAAGTGTGTATGCCTGTAACTGAGCAGAGAGGTTTGACACATCAGTGCAGAGTGGCCATTCTGTACCTGAGTGGCCGTTGACCTCTTCCCACCATACCATGAAATAAACAAGCGTGTCAATTTCACAAGGTCTACGTACGAGCTTTATTTGAAATTGGATAATTCTCCGACAGGCATTTCAGTAAGAAGGGATTTTAGCCTGAAGCAGATACCACACTGATGGATGAGAAGTTACTGCAGCTGCTATCCACTATGAGGTTCTAAACATTTTGAGTTGAGTCTCATTAACTTGCTGTTGGTGAACGGTGAGCAATTAATGAACATCCGTTATAAGCTTGGTGAGCAGCTAGAGAATTATTAAGAAAAGATGTTTTGCTAGATCTCCCAGTTGCTCGTGAGCAGGAAACAAGCTGGTTCCTATGTAGAGTTAGCCAACAATAGACTACTAATGGGAAGGAGAATTTGAGAAGTAAATAATATGATTTGAGAGTTGGTCAAAATGTTTTTCTGAGTGTATATTTACAGGTTGGGAATCAGTTTAGCTCAGTTGGCTGGATTGTTGGTTTACAGAGCTGTAGGATGCCAACATTGTGGGTTCAATTCCTGTCACAGGTTTGAGGTTACTATGAAGGAACCTCTTCCCTTGCCTGAGGTCTAGTAGCCCTCAGGTTAAATCACCATCAGTCACTTATCTCTAATGCGGGAGCAACCCTATGGTCTAGTGAGACTATGGCAATACAATACAATACTCACAGGTTACCTTCTAAGTAATGAACAGTACTCTGTTTTCATGGTCACAGTTGTTTCCAGCATGTGCTGAAACAAATCTATTAGATCTCTGAAGTCTTCCATGGAGTATCTAGGACTCTGTATGGCTGCTGTACCAAAGCTCCAATTTTAGCTCAGTCAGTCTTGTGTGAACAGGCTCAGCAAGTCACAAAACCAAGGGTTTTATGTTGCGTTTCTTTTGCATTACTCTCACCACTGCTTTAGTCAGGGAGAATTCAGGAGGGTTAGTCCATCTTCAGCAGACAGACGCCTACAGGAAATGCTAAAGTCTCAGCTTGAACATGTTATCTGTGCCTTTCCACAATTTGTCCAGCCAGGCTGAATGATAATAAACCCATGACCAAAATCTGGCAGTTGACAGAGTTCCCAGAAAGGGACATGATAAGTACTCATAATTGAATCTGACCAGATAGAAAACCAGATGCATATCCCTAATTCTAAAATAGTTAACTCCTTGGTTTTACAAACTTTTGAACACTTATTGTTTTGAGAGCTCAATAGCAAGCCTGTCTTCTGGCCATCCATTGGGCAATACAGGAAAAATCACAGGTGAGTGACTGTTTCTCACACAGTGTAGGTTTCTGACCCCATTCAGTCCAACTTTTTTTTATTTCAAAAATATACTTTATTCATAAAATATTTTGACGATCTGTACAATTGGTCATGCCATACATACGTAAACATTCCATTTCTTTGCATACAGAGACAGAGTAATCATTCATATATACAGGTCTGTACAATTACTATCCACATATTTAGCAGGGGGGGTTAGCGGAGCCCCCGATTCAGTCCAACAAGTAGTTCCTGAAAGCCATAGGAAAATCTTTTCTCCATGTCATGCGATCTGTTGTATTTATTGAGTGGCTTGTTTAAATTCCTGTTAGCTTCAGCCTGACTGTATAAAAGCCAAAGCCAATTTTCCCTGGATGCTGCCTGACCTGCTGTGCTGTTCCAGCAATAAAGTTTCAACTGTATAAAAGCCAAAGCCAATTTTCTTTGCTTTTATCACAGAGACACTAGCACATATATTTAGTCTCACACAGACCAAACGCACACATACAACAGCACATATACAAGCATGCATACATAAGCACACAAAAAAACTGGCCTGTGTGCATAGATTTAAAACCATTTTCAGTGAATCATTTAACATTGAGACATGACAAACAGGACAACTAGATTGGGTAGATAACTGTCACTATTGGATTACTATAAAGAATGTTCTGTTTAATTGCTGAAATTTAAAATGCATACAGTTATTGCAGTCAGGAATCCAAAAGATAACCTATGTATAGCAAAAATTATTTGAGGCTTTTTCTCCAAACAACTTTATTTACAATATACAAGATATCCCTTAGGCCATGCAATTTACCATGCCACTCTGCTCTGGGTATCAGCTTGTGTCTTGGTACTATGCTTAACTCTTACCTTCAAATTCCAATTTAGGACTTGAGTGTAAAACACCAGGTGAAAGTGAGGACTGCAGATGCTGGAAATCAGAGTAAGATTAGAGTGGTGCTGGAAAAGTACAGCAGGTCAGGCAGCATCCAAGGAGCAGGAAAATCGACATTTTGTGCGATAGCCCTTCATCAGGAATGAAACTCCAGACTAACACTTCAGTGCAGGACCAAGGAAGCATTGTTGGTTGTGACACATTTGGGATTAAATGATAAAGCAAAGCTCCATTTGCCATTACAGGAATGTCACCCTCTGTGTCCTGGCGTTATTTCTTCCTTAATCAACAGCACAATGACAGATTATCTGGTCATTTTCATGCTGTCATTTCTCAGAGTTATTACATGTATGTATTTTGCATGCCGTTTTTCCTAGACTGCAACAGTGACAACACTTTAGCTCTCAAGGGAGGCTGTATGGGCTTGGGTTTTCTTTTGAGCAGAGAAGGCTGAAGGAGGTGGGGTGGGATGGGGGATGGAGTGTGGAGGGGAATCTGATTGAAGAGTAGAGGATTATGAGGGGAATGGATGGGTTGGCAAGGAAGCAGCAGTTCCTCTTGGTTGAAGGGTTCATAATGAGGGGACACAATTTTAATGTGATTGGCAGGAGGTTTACGGGGGATTTAAGGAAACTTTTTTTACCTAGAGGGCATAACATTCAAGGCTATGGTCCAAGTACTGGAATGTAGGACTATTGTGGATAGGTTGTTGCAGACTCAATGGGCTGAAGGGCCTTTTTTGTGCTGTATGGCTCTATGCCTATGACTGTATTTGTTGTAAAATAATTTGAGATATCCTCTGGTTGGTGCAGGTTTTTTTAAATCTTCAAATACCTCTCCAATTCTTCTGCTGGCAGGATAGTATGACTTTAATGAACATAAACAGACTCATACAGAGTTACTGATTAAACCATTGATTTCTTTCAATGAGGTCACCATAGAAGTCAGTGACTGTGAGAACATCAAGGGAGTGGGAACTGAAACTGGAGGTTTCCCTCAGACTGATGGTTAACAACATAATGCTTATGTTGGGTCATACCTACTGTATAAAATGGCTAGGCCAGCACCACAGTCTCATGCAATGAAATGAGGACTTATACTTGGTTCTTTGAGATAACATTTTAATAATTTGTGCTCTTCTGTTTTCTTCAGAAAAGATGTTGCAACAGCTGGCATCTTTTGGCCACAGATTCTTACTTTCACTGCAGTGCATAGAAACTCTGAGCTGGCAAGTGCTGCTTACAATGTAAATTACTGGCTGTGCATTAATGATCTCATTGAGCCACTTTTCTCCTTGCAAAATCGACTGCAGGTTCAGGGGAGCAGTAGAGGTAAAGTTGCCATTGTCCTAGAGGGCTGTTCTCTCATTAGAGAGAGATGACTGGTCATGGTTTAACCTGAGGGTCATCACAAGTGAGGGAAGACATTGAGAAGGTAGTATCTTCATAGTTAACTCAGCTAGTGTGGGAATTGAAAGTTGTGAGTGTGGTGCTGGAAAAGCACGGCAGGTTAGGCAGCATCCAAAGAGTAGGAGAATCGAATTTTCGGGCAAGAGCCCTTCAGCAAGAAGGTATGGGAGTTGAACCCACACATCACTAGCTAGCTATCCAAGCTAGCCAACTCCTATACAGAGCAATACATTACTTGGACCTGCATAGTTATAATTACTCAGGCAACTTTCTGTTGCACCCTGCAATCCAATATGTGGCTAATAATGTGGTCTCAATGCAGTCTGAGTGGACATTTTACTAATCTATATCATGGTTAGGCACTAGCTTAGTGGTATTGTCACTAAACTGTTAACCCAAAGACCCAGGTAATGTTCTGAAGACCTGAAATTGAATCTCACCATTACGGATATAGAAATTTAATTCAATAAAATCTGGAATTAAGAGTCTAATGATGATTATAAAATGGTTGTTGGAAAAACCCATTACTAATGAAGAAAACTGTCATCCTTTCCTGGTCTGGCCTCCGTTGAGATTTAGATTTTATTGTCACATGTCCTCAAGTACAGAAATACGGGATTACGGTGAAAAGTACCTAATGTCCCCACACGTGGCACCATCTTAAATACAAAGGTACCAAAACTTCAGATACGAAGTAGTAAAAGAAACACGTGACTCCAGACCCACAGCAAAGTGGTTGGTTCTTAACTACCCTGTGGACAATTAGGGATGAGTAATAAATGCTAGTCATGCCAACAACACTCTCATCCTAAGAATGAATTTTAAAAAATGATTAGACTTCTCTTCAAGAAAGTGATACAACACAGCAGACAATGACAAACATCCTGGTGAGCCTGAGCTGTAATATTCTTATCGTGCATGTAGGATCACAGTTGTTACTTCAACATATTGCACATGTCTCTATAGCGGTGGCATGTGTTTTCATCTAGTAGGCAGGGATTGGCCCAAATAGCTTGACCTAATACCAAATGGAATGAGGAACCAGGTTTTAAGTTAATAATTGGATAATTGGGTGAGCATTTAATTGGGTATCTATCACAGGAACCAATAATTAGTCTTGTTGGAGTTTGCGCAGCATAAGTAGAAATAATATTGAGTAGAAAAGTATATGCCAGGGCTCTTTCTAATCAGCATTTCACCTCAGTTATTTAACAGCGAAACTTTTGCAATACCTACATGCATCCAACGTTGCCTGCTTGTCACAAGGATGTCATTAGTGAGGACTGAAGCTAAAAATCTTTGACTCTGGGGAGCCATCTTCCCAGTCTGGTTTTTCAATCAAACAACCCGAGTTTAAGGAGCTGGGCCATTTTGGGATAGTATTATAAGTATAAGCATTATTAGAAATCAGGAATTCTCTCCTTAAAATACTGTTAAGGTTCAGTAAGTTGAACATTTAAAACCTATGATCAATAGATTTTTGTTAGGTGAGGGTATTAATGACACAGGACTAAAATATGTAAATTATGCTCAATAATAGATCAACCAGGATCTATGCAATTACTGGAACAAACCTGAGGAACTGAATGGTCTCCTCCTGTTCCTATGTTTCTTAATTTCTCTTATGAAAGTCAATGAAGTTGATCATTCTGACCTAAGGGATCTCTTTACTACAAATTGACAGACATCTCCTGAGTCACTTTGGAAGAAGACAGTGGCATGAGTACTCAGCCTTGTGGGCATCATAATCCTGAGCAGGATATTCTGCTTGTTAATGCTTTCTGTAGTTCAGATTGCTGCAGTTGGCATAGCTCCCTATCAGTTTCCCTGGTGGACATGTCTGGGTATACACATACAGCTGTATGAGTAAAGACAGCTGAATGGATAATGAACCCAAGCATGCAAAATTCACAACACAGTGAATCCAACCTTAGATATGATTCCACAACTTGATAACATTTGTTACATGATCCGTATGTGTGGAGAATTATGCTGACAATTGATTTAGTATTATCAGGCAGGTTCAGAGTCTAGCATACTTGTATGACCTAGAAGTAGCATATATTAATATGCAGAACCACATTCCTGCAGACAGATGGAACATCATACCTATTTTTTAGCAACAAAATAGGTGATAGCCGTTCTCTGGACCATTTCTCAAAGCAATGCCTTGAGCAATCAGAGTCAACCTGCTTTATTTAAAATGTAAGTTTAGCTTGATAGTTAACTGTTAGTCCTTTTAAACTGATGCATTCTCCATGGCAACGTCAATACCATTCAGAGTCCATTTTTCAACCAATCAGCAGTCTTCTCTCATACTTTATATTGTATTCCCTTCTAATTGAGATCCTTACGAAATGCGCCGACAAATTCGAGATGAAAATCTTTGTTTCGAAATACCAAGTTTTATCAACAAAATGTCCAAAGATGGGTTTTTATTCTGCTTTTGGTACAAGCAGACTCGCCTCACATCCATCTCTGTCTCCACTAGTGGACACGGGCATCCAGTCCAAAATCAGAGTAGAATTTTTAAATCCAGCAATACAACTTTAATTATCACTTCCTGAAATGCGAAATGTTATATATGTTATTTATCCTGCATTATTGAAGTCTGAAGCTGAGGGTCATGTGCATTTGCAGGAAGAAATATATTAAATCCTGCTTTAAAATAATTGACCTAATTTGCATAGGATTTTCACCTTTAAAGATGCTTTTACACATTTGAGAGTGAGCATGGAAAATCACATGGTAAATTAGTCAGCTATGAATCTGGCTGATTCCCTGGAATTTATAAATGTGTCCTGCACTGGGAGGAATGATCATATAGATAGGTCGTGTTATGACACAGGGTAAACACCGCTCCCCCCCGCACCCCGCCCCCACTAATTTAAATCACCAACACAGAAATGATTTAACCCGTGCTGTAATCTGTTAAAATTTGAGAGTCAAAGAACTATCCCAAAAGTCACTATTCAAAGTAAAAATTAACAACTTTAATTTTTTAAAGTCCAACAGAGAATAATTAACTAACAACTATTTACAACTCATTTATCGAAACCTATCTTTTACATTCCCCTGTACAATACTAGTCCAATAAAACACCTGATTAAGATTTACAGAAAAATTCAAATTTCAAAACCTGTCAGATCTTCTCTTGGTATCTTCCTCTGTGGACTTGCTCTCTAGGTTGGTTTTGACCTTTCTTCCTATGCGAACTCCTTCTCCAAACAGGTATCTTTCAGAGAATTCTTATTAGCAGCCTATGTCTGTTATTCATTTGGCAGTTCTCCTCCAACCATTCAATTTTTTTTTTGTTTTTATACCCCAAAGCATCAGTTCATTTCATTGGCGTTAATATTGTCAAAATGCTAAATTCAAACTTGATTTGAATTTGGTATTTTAGCATAATTTAAACTGATTGGTTTAACTTGAATTTGTTGTTTTTTTTTGTCTCCTGGCAACTCAGCTACTCTAGCTGTTTGACCAAATGTTGCATTGTTACTTTGATGCTGTGTCAGATAGTTCTGCTAGCTTTTAACTTTCTTAAAAGTACAGTACCCCTTACATCCTCATAACAGTTGTAAATTTTACTCCCATAATCCTTTACTCTGTCTTCTAATGTTTTTGGTAGTATAACTTCATAATTTGCTTCTCTTGTTCTACTTTAGTAAGATGGACTCTACAATAGTTTATCTCATGTTTGTCCTGTGTGCTATTATTGTCTGATAGATGTTTGGCATTTGATTGCTATCTGGAGTTAAAGATATATTATCTGTTGCAGTAATTATGTCAGCTCACACGAAATAGCCTCTAAATAAAGAGGAGTAAATAGTTTGACTTCACATGAGTTTGAAACTTCTTGCTAGTAAAAATAGAACTGAGTATTTCATGTCAGTATTCAAACTTAAAAAATGCATAAAATGTTAGAATTCTGAAGGGTCACTGGACCCGAAACATTGACTCTGTTTTTCTTTCCACAGATGCTGCCAGAGCTGTTGAGTTTCTCCAGCAACTTCTGTTTTGTATAAAATATAACAGAGTCATCTGCTGTGCACATGGAGAATACAAGGAAGAAAGGAAGGAGACCCATGAAGCTGGATTTTCGTCCCTTATGCAATGCTTGGAGATTTCCTATGGCTCACCTGAAGGGAGTGTAATGTTTATACACCACAGCCAATGCAAATACTGGACTAAAGTAGGAAGGGTCTAACTGTCTCACTTCTGTCCAAACACTTATTTTAGAATTGCAACCAGAAGTAAACCTCACACATTCTCACCATTTTTCTCAGATTAGAGAATGTGAGAGAGCAAGCAGCAGTGATATATCTACCAAATATGTCTTGTGGTGGTCTTTCAACAGGCAAGGCTCCCACATTTGAACAGAAGCTAGACAGCACTGTTGCCAATAACCACCATACTACTTCAGCACTTACAGAGCCGAAGCATCTACTAATTTAATTTCCTTACTTAAATATTCTGCTAAGGATGGCCTACAAGAGGAAATATCTGGCCATTTGTTGATCTAAATTTCAAAATGCAGCTAAGTTCAAGGAAACAGAGTAAAACAAATTTCTGGTGTGGCAGCCTGAGGATCACCCAGGCTAGAATTGGTTGAGGACATTCAGTCCTGATAATTCTTACACATGTTGAACCATCAATTATCCTATGCAAATTACATCTCATTAGAATTTCAGTTAGTTTTTCTTTTATTGGCACAAAGTAAATGAGCCATTTAACAATTTTCATTTTAAATTAATCTAATTGCACTATTTTATTATTAAAATTATTAAGAAGTTCTGAAAATCAAATCAGAAAATCAAAAACATCTACAATATTTGAATGAAAAATATTCACACAGTAATTCACAAGTAAGATTTACAAAAACCTGCTCACATTAAGTGCCCCTTGTGAGTAATTGAGCTCTGACTGAAGGATCTATTTTCAGCTTTAATATACACCATGTTATCTGGAAAAGAACCAGCTGAACAAATCATTGGGATCAAATCATCTCCAACTGTGATTGCAACCAAGCTGGAAAAGTATATTGATCTGTTCTGCTTACTGAACTACTGCAGTTACGATACCTCAGAGAGTTCTATTGTTTTAATCATCATGTTTAGCAAAGTTCTGACTACAATTTACAACTGTGTGTATTAGATTTTCTGAACAAGTGTTACTTATTCTCTTAATTTTCATGTCAAATTTAATTTTTGATAACCAACATAACATTACCCAGTTCTGTTCTATGTCTGAGGATGCTAATTTTCCCAGTCTCCTTTGCCCTCCTATATGCACCAAACCTTTCCCCTAAAAACATTGATGCATTGAAGGGGTAGCTTGGTGCATAGTTAAGGGAAAAGTAAATAGAGATACTGCAGATTGAGGTTTGGAATATGTAGTTAGACCAGTTGGTATGTTTTTATGATGCAGATTCTATCCAGTTCTTTGGAGATTACATTAAATTGTGTCATATTTATTTTCCTATTTCTAAAAGAAACTGTCATTTGACATCAAAAAAGACAAAATATTACTGAATGTTCTGCAGTGATTTTTTTAATGATGGATGAGATCAATTTTTGCCAGGAATTTGTCTCCACAAAGTAAATCGTGAGTCATGGATGCATCAGGTTGAACATTAGGATTACTCAGCCAGGACTACATCAACTGGTATTTATATTCAGTATTAGCAATACATTGCCCTCAAAAGGAGGATATTATATGGTTCTATCAAATATGAAATTTATTTAAATATTTAATAATTCTATGATGGCACAATGACTAAAGTGATGAAAGATTGGGATGATTCTGCCCTGTTCTTTGATACGCATGGTTTTAAGCAAAAATGTATTCATATATTATCAGTCATAGATTCATAGAGGTGTACAGCATGAAACTGGCCCTTTGGTCCAACTTGCCTGTTCAGCCTGGTTTTCACAGTTTAAACTAGTCCTATTTGCCTGCATTTGCTCCATATCCCTCCATATCTATCTCACCCATGTGCCTGTCCAAATGCTTCTGAAATGACAAAATTGTACTCGCCACCACCACTACATCTGGTAGCCTGGTTCAGACACTCACCACCCTCTGTGTAGGGAAGAAAATTGCCTCTCTGGATTGTGTCCAGAGAATTGTGTCCCTTCCCACTCACCTGATCTGTACCATCTAGTTTTAGACTCCCCGACCATAGGGAAAAGTCAGCTATATTTTTGTTTGCTGTTCTGTATTTTGTGCTTTCAATATTTTTGAGACTGGAGTCAAAGACAGGGAGGCAAGGTAAAACAGGTCAGGTCAAAGGCGAATGTTGTTTGGAGCTATGAAGAGTAGATGTGGAGACTCCAACGCTGAATCCCATAATAAATGCCTATTTTGCAGCATTCCTGAGTTTTTTCAGGCACTCTGTTGTCTAACATAGCATTGTTTACCAATTGTCAATGCACCATAAAACATTTCTAGATTCATTCTTCAGACATTCACAACACATGACCTGACCAGTTTATCTATGTCTTCATAATTAGATATGTATTTGTGCTTGCCTTGTTCACCTCTTTAAAGAATTTCAGTGTCAGGAATCTTGGCTTGCCATTGATCATCTTTAGCCACCTCAAGTAATTTACATAGAAGTTTTTTTTTATATATATGGCATATATTCCTTGCCCAAACTTCACAGGTATAAAGAACTCTGAGATCGACAGCTTTGAACTCACTGTGTGGGATGATGCCTTCCTTGTTTCAGAGGCTCTCACAGAGTCTGCCAAAAGCTAAGTTAGCATTGGCAATCCACAGATGCTTCTCTGTGGGTAAGGACATCTCCAGAGAGGATGCTACCCAGGTGGCTGAATCTATCTGTCGCCTATATGTGTGATCACAGATTGTGGCAACGACTACAGTGCAATGTTTGCCTGGGGACTGATTTGAAAGAGTCATATTGACTTTTCCTTTTTCAGCTGATCATCATGCAGAGTTGCCAGTGATCTATTGCAATGTTGTCCACTATTGTTGGCCTGAGAGTCTACCGTAACAGTTCAATCAACAGAAAAAAAGAGTTAATAAATTCTCTTAGGATGAAGAGCTGTCCATCAATCTGAAAATGATTGAAAGTACAAGAAGTACAAATAGCAAACAAAATCACTGCACATTAGTGATGCAAGTACACATTCTTGTTTAAATTAGTTGTAATAGTGAAGAAGGGGGAATGGAACTTTCCTATCATCCATCATGATAGACCTTGTCCCACCATGTAATTATTTGACATTTAAATAAATTTGTTTTACAGCCAAATTTGGAGACGATTTTCTCTTTCCAACAGTGTCCAATGTCTCTACCAGGTCAACAATGCTACAAGAAATGCTTCTGTACTTTATCCGGTCTCAATGTGTTTCTATGAACAAAGTCCACACTAGATCCCGGCAAGACAATGATTAGAGCACGATGCCATGAGTAATGACTCTCACCAGTCTTCAAAGAGATCCAAAAACACTTGAAACTTTCCCAGACAGTGAGGAAAAACTGGTAGACAAGCCCCATCAAGACCAGGGTCTTAAAATTGGAATTAAAAGATAGGAGCAGATATAAGCCATATGGCCCATTGAACCTACTCCATTATTTAGGAACAAGATTTTCCAACTGCTTCTTTTTCCATCCAGCTCCCATGTGCCTGGATCCACCGATACTAGCCTTTAAAAGGAATTGAAGTTTCCACATATTAACTATTGAGCTATTGCCTTCTTACCAACCGGGGAGTGATACAATCTCACTTCTATTTCTCTCAAACTATTTATTAAAGATAAAACAAAGGTATGAATTAAGATAATCATAAGAATTTTATACCTTAAAGATAATGGTCTGGATTTTGAACTGAAAATGAAGATGAGGCTAATTTGTTCAACTCCTTTTTGTAAAGAATAAATCAATCTGAAACAGTGACTGCTCACTGTCAACTAAATAAGGAAAATCAGAAGTTGACATTCAAGTTATCCTAATTTTCCAAGACTCTTCACTACGGTAATTTCTCCCTCTCTAACGGCACTGTGGGTCTACCTACAGTACATGGATTGCAACAGGGTACAGCTCACCACTACCTTATTAAGAGCAACTAAAGATGGATCATAAATGCCGGCCCAGCCAGTAATTTCCACATCCCATAACAGAAAGAACGAAGAATTGAAGCACATGAGCAGATACATGGACAGCCATTTAACTCTGAAATGAGTAGAAATAGCTTCCTTCATGTGATTATGAACATTGTGAATCTTAGCTGCGTTATCGAATGCGCTGAATGCTGAAGTCAGTTTAGGCATGAATGGAAGCAAGAGATATGGCAATGTAAAAGATTCATCATGTCCTTACTGAATTATTGAGCAGGCTCCAGGGGCCATATGGCCTACTTTCGCTCCTATTTTTTAAAATGTTTTCTTATGATCTGTAGGTAGGGTAAGATATAATAGGGCAGGTGAAGGCTTATATTTTGCACACATACACTGGCAGAGACCATTTGCACTTGCTGTTCTGCAAATCTATGCAATCCCATTTTCTGTAGTAGGTGGTCTGAGGTTGAGTTAGAAGATTTTTATTCAGGCATGTTGAAAGATCTTTTATTCAATCCAAGACTACCTTTTAACTGACAAAGGATTGCTTAGTGTTGTCATGATGATAGAACAGAACATCAACTTACTTATGAGCATATTGAAGTTTTAATTCCAACATGTGTGTTTTATAATGGGACTGCTACAGCCTGAAGCTGATTGAGGATGTAAATTCAGTTTCTGGCAGTGGACTTACGGAATGTCCTACCTGTACAGACTCAGGGAAATGTCAAACCAAAAAGGAGAGAGCCAGCTTCCTGCCACCTTCACCTCGAAGCAGGACCCCATCTCCAGTCGTCTAGTTTGTGGTTGCTTTATTCTGCAATAAAAACTGATTAACAACAAACTGCAATATTCATATGTGTGTGTCAATAGCCTGACATGCTAATATGTGAACTAATACGCTGTGAAGGCATCGTCTGCTTAGTGAGGTCTGGTCAGATCAGCACTCAGATGTCATGGTCAAAGTATTCTACAAAGTCATTGGTAACCTGAGTATAACTCAGCCAATGGCTTCAGCATGTCATACATTGTCTCAGGTCAGTAGATTGTATTTCCTAAACCCTAAAGTCAATGATTGGAGATCACTGCCGTGAGTAATAACTCTTAACTTTTGAAGTGGGGGCCAAAACCATACCCAGCTTTTATGGGCATTTGGAACAACAAGTGAAAGATTTTATTCTCCTAATTTGCCCAGGTTACTGTTGGCACTGAATGCTGGAACTTTATGTGCGTTTATGGAGATAGCCCAAAACGTTTATCACCAAAATGAGTTGTCCTTTTGAAATAAATGAGGGAAGGGACTAAAACATTCTTTAGAAATCTTCAATTGGTTAATGAATTTGGTGTAATCTTAACAAAATGAGGCATGTGGAATAGAGGTAACAGTGTCCACTTGGCTAAAGCAAGAAAAGGAAAACAGTGAATTGTAAATGATTATTTTTCAATCTGAAGGATGGTGGACAGTAAAGTTCCCCAGAAGTCACTGCCAAGGCCATTGCTTCTTTTTGACTGTATATAAATGACTTAGATCTTCAAATACGGGATAGCATTTCAAAAGTTGCTGATGATACCAATCCTGAAGGAGTGGTGTTGATATTTCTACAATCAACCTGTTCACAGATGTTATTACCCACACTGTGGAGCTGGGAGATGTGAAGCTAAGTCTCGAGGACTCAGAGGTAGAGACGCCATTATTGCACCTAAAGAGCCCTCCTGAAGGAATGGTAAAAACTGAGACTGAAATGGATCAGCTGCAAAATGATTTAGAAAGCATCGCACAATAGACAGGCAAATGGACTTCAGTACAGAAATGTAACGTGATGCATTTAGCATAATGGATAGGAAGAGACAACATCTAATTAATGGCAGGGTTATAAAGAGCATGCAGGAACAAGGAAGCCTAGAATACCTATGCATCGACCACTGAAGTTAGCAGGACATCTTCAGAGAATGGTTAAGAAAATACTGGGCTTCAGAAATGGTTTCACTGGGCATATTACAACCAGATAAGGAGAAGTGGATCACCTCCCCAGTTTTCACCTCCCTGGCTGATCCTAGCAAAAGTTTATGTTATTTTTAGCATGAGGTTATACCTCTCTTTAATGAAAATATAGATCACTTTTTTTACTGTAGCATGAAGCAGTCAATTATAAGGTTTTCTTGAGTGAAAGTGAGAGCAATGTTATTATGTATTAACCCCAAGAAAATAAAGTATACAACAACTTGTTTTGTAGTAACTTAGGCCCTCAAACGCAAACATACAGGCACAGGGAGTATATTGAAACTTTCTAAACCTTTCATTAGGATCCAACTACAGTATTGCAACAAGTTCTGGTCACCACACTTTAGGAAGCCTTTGAGGATCTTTGAGAGGGTGGAGAAAAGATTACCACTGAAATAAATCAAAGAACTATGGATTCTGGACATCTGAAACAAAAGCAGTAATTGCTGCTGAAACTCAGTACCTGTGAGGAGAAAGCAGAGTTAACTTTTCAAACCCAGCAATTCTTCCTCAGAACTTCCAGTCACTTACCACTTCAAGACACTACGATGTCCCTATGCCAATATTTCTGCCAACAACCTTCTTCCATGTTCTAATGAGCCCCAGTGCAAGCTTGAAGAATAGTTTCTTATTTTCTGCTAGGGAATCTGCAGCCTCAAGAACTCAACATTGAATTCAATAAGTTGATAGCCTGATTCCATCTTTTTCTACCCACCTCCAAACCCTGGTTGCTTTCATCAACGCCAACCCATTCTCACCCACTCTCAGCTCTCTATCACTTTTTCAGTTTTGCTTCTGTCCTGGATTACTGTCAAAGCAAAACTACCACAATGATTTCAGGAAGAGAGCTTTTAGCTACAGAGATAGATTGGAAAAGCTGGGGTTGTTCTCCTCTGAACAAAGGAGAGAGTTGATAGTACTGTCCAAGGGGACATAAATTTAAAGTGCAGGGTGGAAGGTATAGGGGAGATGTCAGGGGTGGGTTCTTTACCCAGAGAGTGGTGGGGGCATGGAATGCGCTGCCTGTGGGAGTGGTAGAGTCAGAATCTTTGGTGACCTTTAAGCGGCAATTGGATAGGTACATGGATGGGTGCTTAAGCTAGGACAAATGTTCAGCACAACATCGTGAGCCGAAGGGCCTGTTCTGTGCTGTATTGTTCTATGTTCTATGTTCTATGATCTATGTTATGTCAGGTCTTGGATGAAGTACACAAGGGAAAGCTGTTCCCATGCACAGATTGTACAAAGACTAAGTGATGAAGATTTAACGTTTTGAGCAAACAAAGCAGGAAGAATATAAGGAGCAATTTTCAAATATAGCAAAAAGTGATGTTCTAGAGCTCACTGCCCATAGGGATTGCGAAAGCAGATTGTGAATGTTAACAGCTTCAAAAGGAAATTGGATGTGCACTTGAAGGAACTAAATCTGCAGGGAATCGAGTAGGAAAGTGGGACTGACTAGATAGCTCTGTGGGGAGCCAGCATGGACTCAATGGGACTAAATGGTTGTCCTTCTGTGCGTAAATAATGTTATGAGTCAGGACTGGATGACCAGCACTATGGCATGCAACCACAGTCTGAAAAATGCTAGAACAGTGAAACTATTTGCGTACAATTGTTTGCACAGTTTTGTTTAGAGACTTCATACATTCTATTTATATTATAAATTTACAGTTCCACATAACAGTGACAATTTCATATAATAGCAATTTTAGTGGTTGTAATGGTAAGTCTGACAATTATTCACAGAAGCCTGTCGGTTATTCAGAATCTATAAACAAATAGAAATGCAATTCTGAGACCGCATTTGATGTACACAAAATCTTAAGGTGAAGATTATTTTATTTGAATTATCAACAATAAATGTTAGTGGGCCAGTAGAGTGATACAGTACTTGTTTTCAATACATTATTAGCTTGTCTGTTGGCACTACTATATTCCATTTCCACCTTGCCTGTAGCTATAGGGTCAATTTCACAGTCCATTTGCTCCAATCACAAATTGTAGTTGTTTATAGCTCCACCTTGTTGTTATCTTTAAAAACATTATAAAAACATGCAAGTTCCACATATCTTAGCATGCTACAATTATCCATTCACTTAAAGTGTGCAAATTTAAGAGCTGGATACATACATTAGATTGTGGTTTATGTCATTAAGATCTCGCATTCTTTGATTTATGGCTTCATACTGTTTGAAAATTTGAACTTTATTGGCATGGATTTCTAGAGATTATTATTTATAATCCTTAATGTAGTGTGATTTTGTTTCAAAATCAATAAAAGAATCCTTGCCATTGTGAAATGAATAAAAGGCATATTTTCCACATTTTCACACTAGAGAATATCATACTAAGTCATAAATTGTCCTGTTGTGTTGCATCTAAAAATGACAATTTATTTTCTAACAGTTCTGAGTCAACATGTTAGCAGTGTGACTTCTGACTCAAAATTTTCAAGTCCCACACAAAAGACTTGAAAACAAAATCTAAGATACTCTTAGACATTACTTAGTTGGTACTGTATTGTTGCAGTCTCTCTTCTAACATAGCCAAAAGAGATCACATGGCACTACATCAAAAAAAATCAGAAGTGTGCTCCCTCATGATCTGAGCAATAATTATCCCTCAAACTAATTAAAAATTTAGAATATTAGATTATAATCACATTTTTCCACACAAATGTTGTAAACACCTCTACATCAACACTAACTGTCTCAATTCCTTCACAATCTCTGCTTTGTTCAGTATTAGATGAGCAGCAATTTTCCCCAACTAAATATTGGGAAGACTACACCCATTGCCTTCTTTGCAAGCCATGAACTTTGCTTCCCAACTATCAATTCCATTCCCTTACCTTGGCCACTCTGAAGCTGACCCAGATTAATTGCGACCATATTGTCCTATTTGATCCTGATCTGAACTTCTGATCATAAACCCATTCAATGACTTCTTCCTCTGCCATTCCTCATTTATGCTCTTACCTCCAAACTATAACTACTTAAATCTCTTCAAGTTAGTTTACTTTGCATGTCCTATAAAATTGAGATTAACCAACATTGTTTGAATCCCTAACATATCAAATTCTGTTCACCTTTTGCTGACCAATTACATTGGTGCCCAATTAGGCAATTGCTCATTTTTAAAATTCACAAGCTTGTTTTTAAATCTCTCCATGGCCTCATGCTTCCCTATCAGTGTAACGTCCTGTATAATAACCTATTGGAATCTCTGCAGTCCTGCAATTCTGGCTCATTGCACGCACAAATTTTTATTGTTTCACCAATGGCAACTATACATTTAGCTGTCCATTATTAAGGATGAGATTGCAGAGGACTTGGAAGTGCACAGTAAAATAGGGCTGATTCAACAAAACTTTGTCAAAGGCAGCTCATGCCTGACACATCTGTTGGAATTTTTAGAGGAGATAATAAGCAAAGTAGGCAAAGAACCAGTGGACGTGATCTATTTGGATTTCCAGAGGGCCGCATAGGAAACCTAAATAAGATAAGGGCCCATGATGTCACGGGTAAGTGGGGATAAACGGGTCTTTTTCAGGATGGCAGCTGGTGACTAGTAAATTTCCGTAGGGGTCAGTGTTGGAACAATAACTATTCAAGGAGTGGCATAATTCATTAAAAAAATTGAAAATGAGATCAACTTTGTTATATCGTTAAAAATTTCTTCAAACCAGTATCATCCTAGTGACATATCAGTAGAAAGCAGAAGTTTAAATTTAAGTTAAGTATGTAAGTTTGGGACAAATATAAAATTTAATTGCACAAGGAATATTATTTGAAGTTGCAAAATAGAGCAAGAAACCATTTTGTAGTGACAGCAGGGACAAGAAAATGCAAAATATTGCATAAGAAGGAAAAGCGATATGTATTCTCCATCTTGCCAAAAAAGGTACAAAATCAACCAAGTAGATTTGTAAAATGGTATGAAACGACCATGTTAAATGTTTATTATTGGATGGATAAAGTTTCATTTACTAAAGTACTTAATAAGATTACAACACCTCCAACACATCAATATGAATAAAGCTTTGAGGAATTATCTTTCCAGTGATTTTTAAAACAACTTTACAGTTTAAAATACAAAAGAAAAATATATTTCAAAGGAGATTTGAAGAAAGAAACTTTGATACAATATAAAACACAGTCAGTGCAATTTAAAGCTTTATTAGAAGAACTTCATATAATCGCTATAGTGTCGAAGGAGGCCATTTGGCCCATCAAGTCCACACTGACCTTCCAAAAATCATACCGACGAGACCAATTAACATGGCCAATCCACCTAAGCTGCACATCTTTGGGCTGTGTGAGAAAACAGGAGCACCCATTGGTAACCCACACAGACACAGAGAGAATGTGCAAACTCCACACAGACAGTCACTCGAGGCTAGGATCAAACCTGGTCCCCTTTGCTGCGAGGCAGCAGTGCTGAACACTGAGCCACCAGGCCACTCTTTATTTACTTTGTTTTTACAAGTGATTAAAATCTAATTTCAATTTCAGAAACACTCATAAAGCTGGAAATGACCTGACAAGCTTTACAGCATTTGAACTGAAACCACAATTCAATTACTACAAAACTTGTCAGAGAATTCAAACTTGAAAAAGGAAAAGCTGAATTTACAGCAGAATTTATTTGTATCTCAAAGGGTGTGTTGATGTAGTTGAAGGTAGAATAAGAGAGAAAAAAAAGGCTGTGGGGTATTTATCTGTTAATTATACTGAGATGTGTCTTTTTGAGACTAGTAGGGGGTTGAAATGGATTATTAACCCCACTAATGACATTTTAATTCAAATTTCCTAAGTTATTTTTTGAAATTTTGATTTCAGAAGCAATGCCCCTAATGGGCTGTCTTATCTTATTTTTTAATTCATTCTAATTTGGTTTTTCCCAAAAATGCACCGAAATGTGTCTGTTCCATCACTGAAGGCCACTCTTAAGGCTGGTAATGACATTTCAATTGAAATTTCCAAGTTTACTTTGAAATCTTGATTTAAACTTAAGTGGTCTTTACAGACATTTTCATTTTGCGTTTTTAATAGGTCTGATTTGGTAGGGAAAAAAAAGTACGAGGAGATATAATTTTTTGACCAGCAGCACAGAGGACACTGAAATGCATTTTTATTTACCTTACAAAAGGCTATGGGTTATAAAAATAGTGAGGCCTTGCTACCCCCCCCCCCCCCCCCCCCCCCCCACCCCGGCTAAGATTATAGCTGGAATATTGTGAATGGTTTTCAGACCCTTATCTAAGGAAAACTATACTGGCACTGGAGGCAGACCACAAAAGGTTCATTAGGCCTAAAACAGGTATGGAGGGACTTTCTTATGAGGAGAGGTGGAGTAGGTTGGGCCTGTACTCATTGATTTTCAGAAGAATGAGAGGTGATCTTATTGATAAATGTAAAATTCTTAGGGGACTTGATAAGGTAGATATGGATAAGTTGTTTATCCTCTTCAGGGAATCTAGGATCTGAGGCATGACCTCAGAATAAGGGGTTATCCATTTAGGACATGTATGAGGAGGAATTTCTTCTCTCTGAGAATAATGGATCTGTGGAACCTTTTATTGCAGAGGGTTGTAGAGATTGGGTTGTGAAGGATATTCAAGGCTGATATAGATATTTTTAATCAGGGGATCAACATTTATGGGGAAAAGGCAGGAAAGTGGAGTTGAAGGTAATTATATCATCATGATCTAATTGAACAATGGGCAAACACAATGGTCTGAATGGCCTACTTGTGTGCCTACATCTTATGGTCTGTTACTCATTGAAGCTGTATGCTAGCTTTCTATGACTCTGCCTTCTGTGTGGCAGATCTCTGCAGTCTTTCTCCATCCAGATAACATTCAGCTACTCTGCCAAAGTGCAAAACCTTTTCTTAACATTTTCCACATTACAGTGCATCTGCCAAACCTTTGTCTCCTTCCTTCATTTATCTATATCTCTCTGTTACTCTTTTTCCTACTTCCCTGATTTGATAAAATAAAATTGCATATTGAAGTATGAATTCAGTTTTCAAATTTCATCAATTTTCTTCAGTGCTTGCTACATTCGCTGGGCAAAACATGTGACAGCATAGGTAGAACAAAAATACTAGAATAGAAGAAGTAAATTTAAGATTTAGATTGGCTTGGAGACAGGAAAATATAGCAAACAAAATGCAAGGGAATGGAGTTGAATGGAGCAAAGAATACAATGTCAAACCATGAGATCCTGTCAGGCCAAAATCTTCAGAAACAATAATAACAACTCCTAATCATACTTGACAGTCCATTCAGTATCTGTGCGTAAAATGGAAAAAGTCAGTACTTCAGGTGCAATCATGTCTTAGAACTGACTTCAAAATTGCAAATTCTTAAAAAGCCATCCTTTGAAATGTTAACTTCTTTGTCCTGTCTACAGATAGCTCCTGATTTAATTTTCCAATATTTTCTGTAATTATTTCATGGTACCATTCTACAGTTATTTTTGTTTGTTACATGTCTGCCTTTTGTTTCGTATGTGAAATAAGTTCCAAGACAGCCTGGTCAGCCTCTGGCTGGATAATATCATTTGGTTAGCTGAGGAATTATTTTGACTCACTACAGTTATTATAGTTATGGACTGCTACATGTTTGAAAATACAATGTTTTTTAATAATACATTAGGATCTAGCTAAGCATCCCATTGTGGACTAAGCATAATCAACAAGTTGGATTTGTTTTCAGAGTGTTGAGGTTCTGACATTGCCTCTAAATCTGCAACTTGCCTTATTGCAAGGAACTAGAAATTTGGCACTAGATTGTCATCACCATTCCTGGGTGCCTCCCCTTCAGGCACACCTTGATGCTTTCTTTATTAGGTCACCTGACCTCACAGAATCTATTTTGTTTCTCACATTGGTGAACATACCTCTTTGGCCTCTGGTGTATTTTGGAAACATTTTCCTTGACTCCACCAGTTTCACTTTCTCATAAGTTGATGTTTATTTGTGAAATCCTTTTTCTCTTACTCCTGTATTCATTTTAACTGGTGCATTTGAAGACACCTATGACTAATGGTTGCTAGAGTTCAGTATGAATCTTGAAAATATATGTTTCTGAATTTCCTCATGGATTTTGCTGAATTTATTGGGTGACTTATGTGCTGTTCCACTGCTTTCTGTCATTTGTAGATTTTGCAGCCCACGATGTAGGTAATAGAATGGAATATTATGACAAAGGCCAACACACCCTGTGAGGTATGAAGGCTAATGTGCCCTGGAAAAGGCAGCACATTGACTTCAAGACATGTCCAAGAGTCCATGTAAAGCAAGCAGTCTGGATCACAATGAGATATCTTTTTAATTTGTTAATCATAAAGGAACAAAGTTAGTACAATTGATTGCTTTGACAATGTACTCAATACTAAGCAAATATTGCATTTTCTGTTTTCATGATGTTGACACTGCACCACAGTGGTGCTTGCACCTATCCACCCTATGCAAATTAGGTGCCTTACAACAAAATTTGATAGTGACTGTTACCTTAGAGGGTAATCCATAACAAAAAATTTGAAGACAATATTTCTAAAACAAACAACGAGGATTTTCTACTTCAGGTTTGGCAGTCATTGATTTCCCCAAATATTCTTCATCTTAATTGGTGGAAAGGTTTGACCAACAGCTTTCAGTATTCATTTTGGAGAGCTAATAACATAAATTTAAAAAAAGGTCTTACAATAGTAGTACAACTGCACTGTCAATTTTTGACTTCCATCATCTGATTTTTAATAACTAGAAACTTTCACATACTAAAGTATCTCTAAAAAGGAAAAATTAGTACTAACTGAAAGCAATAAATGGTTGGAGATCACAGTTTTCAGACTGCATTCATGGAGAGAGAGCAAGCTAACCTTTCAAGTATAGAGGACTCTTCATCTAGACTTGAAACATTAGCTTGCTCGTTCTCCATGGATGCTGTTTGACCTGCTATGACCTCCAGCATTTGTTGTCTTCAGTACAGATTCCAGCATCGGCAGTAATTTGCTCCGAAAAAGAATATTAAGGTGGCCGCAGTGATCACCTGACCACAGGCTGAGCCAGTTCATGAAACTGTACATAACAAAATTCAGTCTGAACTGAAATTAATTTGTTATCAAAATGATCTGTAGCTCCTGTTTGATTTCCATCTGTCTGGAAGTGTTACATATTGGGAAAGATTCATCTGCATATTATCCATCTTGGAGAAAAACAATGAAGTCACAAATTGAAATACTCAAATGAACTGTTTAATAGACAACAGCTTTTGGGAAGAGTAGGGAGAAGAATCATGCATTTGTAACAACTAGAAGATTTGCTCACTCACCTTCTCTCTCTCCATTCCCGTTTGCCTGTCAGATGACATGAAGTGGTGAAAAGCCAGTTGAAGAAGCATCCATTCAATAAAAACTCAAGGATATATACAAATTTCATTACTGCAGTTAACACAAATCATCAATTAAGCAGCCATGGCCTCAGGATAATCCTAACACCTCAAGAACTCTAAGGACAGTTTAAACTGTATATTCTTGAACTTAATTTTTGTACTAGCTGCTCTTCCCTTTTTGTACATCTGAGTTTTGTGTCCATGCTTGGTGCATTGTGTTATTTTTTGGGGAGTTAGCAAGCATAAAGCTCCTCTTTCATCCACTCAGGAAAATCTTGTAATAGGTTTTTTTTATTTTTTTAACAATCAAACAATGCTTTTAATTAAAGTGTAATGTAGTCTGCTAAGAAAAGAATTAAAAATCTTTTTTGTGACCAACTGAGGGGAACTTAAATAGCTGTTTAAAAAGTTCAGCTGTTGAATAATGTTTGTCTATTTAGATTATTGGATAGCTCCTTCAATGTCCCATTTTATCAGAATCATTCCAAAATGCATGTCTCTGATGCGATAATTTTCATTCAAAAGATCAAAAAACTGAAACAGTATTGACAATATTGTTGATACCTTATGTTATAAGATGATAACATTATTAAAGTAGTATTTCTAAGCATAGCTTAATATATAAAATAAATAAACCCATCTGTAATAGAACTCACATTTTCTAAATTATCATTCATGCTACATTGGAAAGCTCACTTGGGGGAATAAGAATTGAAAGATAAATTTTAATATTTTCTTCAAAAGTTGATAGACTTGCAGTGAAATCGTGCTTCAACAAGCAATAAGCTTCATTAACTTGAGAATAAATTAACATAACATTTCATTTCTATGTAAGTTATTGTTTTATACTTTATTGGGCTGTATTTAATATGGCTGGCAAACACAGAGTTTTTGTTTACCTTTGTTACACATTACATGTGGGAGGTAATGACCTAGTAGTATTAACATAGAACATAGAACATTACAGCAGAGTGCAGACCCTTTGGCCTCAATATTGTGCTGACCTGTGGAACCAATCTGAAGCCCATCTAACCTACACTATTCCATTCTCATCCATATGGCTATGCAATGACCATTTAAATGCCCTTAAAGTTGGCAAGTCTATTACTGTTGCAGGCAGTGTATACCATGCCGCTACCAGTCTCTGAGTAAAGAAACTACCTCTGACTTAGAACATAGAACATAGAACATAGAACGATACAGCACAGAACAGGCCCTTCGGCCCACGAGGTTGTGCTGAACATTTGTCCTAGCTTAAGCACCTATCCATGTACCTATCCAATTGCCGCTTAAAGGTCACCAATGATTCTGACTCTGCCACTCCCACAGGCAGTGCATTCCAACCTCTCTTGTCAACCAAGGTTCCCTCACATGACCATTTCTTTCCTGCCTGACCGGTACATACATATCAAGGACACATCGTATCTGTTCCTTGAAAAAGTTCTACATTTCAACGACATCCTTCCCTGACAGCCTGTGCTCCCAATTTATGCTCCTCAGATCCTGTTTTGCAGCATCGTATTTATCCTTCCCCCAATTGTAAAACCTGCCCTGTTGCACGCAACTATCTCTCTCCATAACCAAGGTGAAAGTCACAGAATTGTGGTCACCATCACCAAAATGCTCACCCACTAACAAGCCCATCACTTGTCCCGGTTCGTTACCAAGTATCAAATCCAATATGGCCTCCCCTCTGGTCGGACAATCTACATACTGAGTTAGAAAAGCT
>NC_057720.1:23007688-23039955 GCF_004010195.1 Chiloscyllium plagiosum | reverse complement strand
AACTAGTGCTCTCCTCCTCTCCCCCTTTCCCTTCTGGGCCTCAGAGCCGGACCTCGTGCTAGAGACCCGGTCACTGCAGCTTACCCCTACTAGGCCGTCCCCCGCAACAGTATCCAAACCGTTATACTTATTGTTGAGGGGAATGACCACAGGGGATCCCTGCACTGCCTGCTTCCTCCCCTTCCCATCTCTAACTGTTACCCAGCTACCTCTGTTCTCTGGCGTAACTATGTCCCTGTAGCTTCTATCTATCACCCTCTCAGCCTCTCGAATCATCCTCAGTTCATCCAACTCCAGCTCCAGTTCCCTAACGCGGTCTGTGAGGAGCTGGAGCTGGCTGCACTTCCTGCAGGTGAAGTCGGCAGGAGCATCGGTGGTCACCCCTACCTCAAACATCCTGCAGGAGGAACATTCCACTGCCTGCGCTGTCATAACTCTACACTTAGTCTCCAAAACAAGAACACTAAGTAGCTTACCTGTTCAGCCGACTGAGTCCTTTTTTTAGGTTAGAGGAGGAGGGAGGGTGGGAGACACTACACGTGTAGTGTCTCAGGTTCCTTCTCCACTCAAACTTCTTACCTTCCCAGAAGCCTCTGTTGACGACTTCTGTCCTAAATCTATCACCCCTCAATTTAAAGCTATGCCCCCTCATGGTAGCCATCACCATCCGAGGAAAAAGGCTCTCACTGTCCACTCTATCTAACCCTCTGATTATCTTACGTGTCTCAATGAAGTCACCTCTCCACCTTCTTCTCTCAAACAAAAGGACCTTCCCTCCAAAACAGGCAACACCCCAGTAAATCCCCTCTGAACCCTTCCCAAAGCTTCCATATCCTTCCTATAGTGCAGTGACCAGAACTGTACTCAATACTCAAATGTGGCTGCACCAGAGTTTTGTACAGGTGCAGCATGATCTCATGGTTCCAAAACTCAGTCCTTCTACCAATAAAAGCTAACACATCATATGCCTTCTTAACAACCCTATCAACCTGGTGGCAACTTTCAAGGATCTATGTACCTCAACACCGAGATCTCTCTGCTCATCTACATTATCAAGAATCTTACCATTAGCCCAGTACTCTGCACTCCTTCCAAAGTGAATCACCTCACACTTTACCGCATTAAACTCCATTTGCCACCTCTCAGCCCAGCTCTGTAGCTTATCTATGTCTTTCTGTAACCTACAAAATCTTTTGTCACTATCCACAGTTCTACCGACCTTAATGTCATCTGCAAACTTACTAATCCATCCTTCTGTGCCCTCATCCAGGTCATTTATAAGAATGACAAACAATGGTTGACCAAAACAGATTCTTGCAGTACACCAGTAATAACTGAACTCCACCACATCAACGGCTTTACCCTCATCTATCTCAAAGAACTCAATAAGGTGTGTGAGTCACAACCTACCTTTCACAAAGCCATGTTGACTGCCCCTAATCAACTTATTCATCTCTCGATGATTATAAATCCTATCTTTCCAACATTTTACCCAGAAGCAAAGTAAGGCTCACAGGTCTATAATTTCCAGGGTTGTTTCTACTCCCCTTCTTGAACAAGGGAGCAACATTTGCTATCCTCCAGTCTTCTGGCACTAATCCTGTAGACAATGACGACACAAAGATCAAAGTCAAAGGCTCAGCAACCTCAGCCTGTATTTCAGTATTCTCCTTGGCCACATTGTCTTTTTCTAGTGTGAATACTGATGAAAAGTATTCACTTGGTGCTCCCAATATCTCCTCTGACTCCATGCACAACTTCCCACTACTATGCTTGATTGGCCGTAATTGTACTCTAGTCATTATTTTATTCCTGATTTAGATATAGAAAGGAGAAAGTGAGGTCTGCAGATGCTGGAGATCAGAGCTGAAATTGTGTTGCTGGAAAAGCGCAGCAGGTCTGGCAGCATCCAGGGAACAGGAGAATCGACGTTTCGGACATAAGATTCCTGAAGAAGGGCTTATGCCCGAAACGTCGATTCTCCTGTTCCCTGGATGCTGCATGACCTGCTGCGCTGTTCCAGCAACACATTTTCAGCTTAAGTATAGAAAGCCTTAGGATTTTCTTTGATCCTATCCACCAACGACTTCTTGTGTCCCCTCCTGGCTCTTCTTAGCTTTCTCTTTAGGTCTTTCCTGGCAAACTTGTAACTCTCGTGCCCTAACTGAGCCATCACATCTCATCCTAACATTGGCCTTCTTCTTCCTTTGACAAGAGATTCAACTTCCTTAGCAAATGATGGCTCCCACGCTCAACAACTACCTCCCTGCCTAACAGGTACATACTTATCAAGGACACGCAGTAGCTGGTCCTTGCATAAGCTCCACATTTCAACTGTGCCCATCCGCTGCAGTTTCCTCCCCATCATATACATCTTAAATCTTGTCTAATTGCATCCTAGTTGCCTTTCCCCCAGCTATAGCTCTTGCCCTGCGGTACATACCTATCCCTTTCCATCACTAAAGCAAACATTACTGAATTGTGGTCACTATCACCAATGTGCTCACCTGCTTCTAAGTCTAATATCTGGCCACGTTCATTACCCAGTACCAAATCTAATGTGGCCTCGCTCCTTGTTGGCCTGTTTACATACTGTTTCGGAAGCCTTCCTGCACACATTGGACAGAAACTGACCCATCTAAAGTACTTGAATGATAGTATTTCCAGTCAATACATGGAAAGTTAAAGCCCCCATATCAACTACCCTGTCACTCTCACTCCTATCGAGGATCAACTTTGCTATCCTATCCTCTACATCTCTGAATTATTTGGAGGTCTACAGAAAACTCCCAACATGGTAACCTCTCCTTTCCTGTTTCTAATCTCGGCCCATACTACCTCAGTAGAGGAGTCCTCAAATGTCCTTTCTGCAGGCATAATATTGTCTTTGATTAACAGTGCCACACCAACCCCTCTTTTACCATTTTCACTGTTCTTATTGAAACATCTAAATCCCGGAACCTGCAATAGCCATTCCTATACCTGCTCTATCCATGTCTCTGAAATGGCCACAGCATTGAAATCCCAGGTACCAACCCATGCTGCAAGTTCACCCATCTTATTCCGGTTGCTCCTGGTGTTCAAACCAACTTCTTGCCTTCTTGCGATCTTGAAATCTTAGTTCTGACTTCACTACTCTCATCCTCCTGTCTACTCAAACTACAATTTCAGTTCCCATCCCCTTGCTAAATTAGTTTAAACCCATCCAAACAGCATTAGGAAATTCCACCCCCCCAAGGTTATTGGTTCGCCTCTGGTCCAGGTAAAGACCATCCTGTTTGTAGAGGTCCCACATACCCCAGAAAGAGACCTATTATCCAGGAATGCAAAACCCTCCATCCTGCATCACCCCTATAGCCACGTGTTCAACTCCTCCCTCTCCCTATTCCTTGCCTTGCTAGCATGTGGCACGGGCAACAAACCAGAGATTACATCGTTGTTTGTTCTAGCTCGAAGCATCCACCCTAGCTCCCTGAATTTCTGCCTTAAATCCCCCATCTCTCCTCTTACCCATGTCTTTGGTGCCTATGTGGACCACATCTTGGGGCTGCTTCCCTTCCCCTTGCAAGGACCCCGAAAACACGGTCAGAGCCATCACCAACCCTAGAGCCTGGGAGGCAACACACCAACCGTAAGTCTCTCCCACAGAACCTCCTATCTGTCCCCTTAACAATGGAGTCCCCAGTGACTAATGCTCTGTTCCTCTTCCCCATTCCCTTCTGGGCAACATGGACAGACTCTGTGCCAGAGACCTGTGCCCCATTACTTACCCCTGGTAAGTCATCCCCCCCAACAGTATCCAAAACAGTATACATGTTGTTGAGGGGAATGGGCACAGATGCAGTTAACTGGGACACTGGTGATGACCCTTACTTCCCACATTCTGCAGGAGGAACATTCAACTGTCCTAACCTCCATTCCCACTATTCTAAATTCCCAACGAGATTACTGAAAAACTAAAAAAAAAGATACTGGTCATCTTACCAATCCATGCGCATAGAAGCTTTTTTTTGGTTAGAGGAGAAGGATGGGTGGGAGACACAATCTGAGTAGAGTTTCAAGTAAAGCTGCCACCCAAATATAAAGCCTCACTTACCTAGCAGTTCCGTGTCCGCTCCTGCTCAATGTGCACTCCACCTATACATGAGGTGAGCTTTCATATCTTTTAAAATTTACCTTCCTGTCAGGCCTTTGGTCCCCGCTGTCGCTCCCCCCATTCCAACCGTCCCCGAGAAAATGAATAACGATGAACTCCCGAATTAATATCCCTGGACTGTTAATCCAGAGACCCAGGTAATATTCCGGAGACTCGGGTTCGAATCCCACCATGGCAAAAGATGAACTTTGAATTCAATCAATATCTGGAATTAAGAATCTAATGACTACTATTAGTCCATTGCTAATTGTTGGAAAAACACATCTGGTTCACTAATGTCCTTCAGGGAAGGAAACTGCCATCCTGACCTGGTCTGGCCAACATGTGACTCTAGGCCCATAACAATGTGGTTGACTCTCAACTGCCCTCTGGGCAATTAGGGATGAGCAATAAATGCTTCCTGGCCAGTGATGCCCTCATCCTGGTGAAGAAAAAAGTTCTATTCAAAGAGTTGCATAAAGTTTCAACAGTGCTCACCAATTCAATAGAGTTTTGCAAAATCTACTGGGGGGGCATGGTGGCTCAGTGTTTAGAACTGCTGCCTCACAGCACCAGGGAGCTGGGTTCAATTCCCACCTCGGGTGACTGTCTGTGTGGAGTTTGAACATTCTCCCCCTGTCTGTGTGGGTTTCCTCTGGGTGCTCCAGTTTCCTCCCACAGTCCAAAGATGTGTGGGTCAGGTGAATTGGTCATACTAAATTGACCATAGTGTTAGGTGCATTAGTCAGGGGTAGATATAGATTAGGGGAATGGGTCTAGGTGGGTTACTCTTTGGAGGGTCGGTGTGGACTTGTTGGACTGAAGGGCCTGTTTCCATACTGTAGAGAATCTAAAATAACATGAAACACACTGAAAAAAAAAGTAAAACAAATTCAAGTCACTTAATTTGCTCTGCAGCACCCTTTCTTTCCAACACTTTATCCCCTACAGCTATTGCATACATGCTGGCCCCTCCACACTTCATGTCATCTCAGGTGATGAGTCAGCTAGACTTGAAAGATTAGCTTGCTCTCCGTCCACGGATGCTGCCTGATGTGCTGTTATTTCCAGCACTTTTTGTTTTCAGTACAAATTCCAGCATTTGCAGTAATTTGCTCATATATCAAGTTAAAATGGGTTTGATGGGAAAAATGACTCACTCCTCCTTGTATTTTCCAAAATGAGTTCATGTATAATTGTAAGAAGGATCACCATCTGTGTTTGAAATTATTTCAGGAATCTCCTAAAAAATTCGAATATGGCCACAAACAGACTGTTTGAAATTCAGATGTAACAGTTGTGAAATCACAGAATTATTATGGTGCAGAATGAAGCCATTTGGCCCATAGTGCTTGCACTAGCTCTACTTTCTCGTGCCTTTTCCTCCTATCCCTCCGTACCATTACTATTCAAGAAAACATTTGAAGCCCTCTTCAATGCCTTAGTTGAACATGCCTCCATTACATTTCCAAGCAATTCATCTCATACCCTAACAACTTACAGTGTCCTCACATTACCCTTGCTTTGTTTGTACATCAGATTAAATCCATGCCCTCTCATTTGGATTTCTTTTACAAATGGAAGCAGCTTCACCCTGTCTGCTCTGTTCAGCCTGCTCATCATTGTGAAAGTTTCAAGGGAAAAAAATTACAGAAAACTGTGCCAAGTTCTTCATTTCTAAACTTCCATCATAACTTCTACCTTCACAAACAAAGTTTCTCAAATCTGGGAATATTCTTGTGAATTGCTTCTACACTCTCTCTGATACAGTTGTATCTTTCCTACAATGTGGCACCCACAGTTTACACAATACTCCAATTGAGGTCTGATCAGTATCTTGTACAGGTTCAACATCACCCCTTTGCTCTTGTACTCTGTATATCGATTAATAAACCTGAGAGCAGAGTATGTCATTTCCACCTGCCCTTTTCAATGATCTATGCACATATACACTGAGGTACCACTGCTCCTCTACCCAATTTTGTGCTATCTTCCAGTGGTCCAAAGTGCAACACCTCATACCTCTCTGCATTGAACCTTATAGGCCACCTATCCACCAACTCCAACAATTTGTCAATGTCCGTTTGGTGTTCCACACTATCATCCTCACAGTCTACAATTCTTCAAAGTTTAGCGACATCTGCAAATTTGGAAATTGTCCTGTGCACACCAAGATCCAGATCATTGCTATATCTGGCAATGCAAGGTTCCCAATGCCAACCCCTGGGGCACTCCACTACAAATCAATCAATCACTACTGTGCGTCACTGGTAACGGCATTGAAATGATGACCCTCAGAAAGGTACAATAGGACAAAAAGGATGAGGGAAAATAATATACTAATCAGGCAAACCTAAATTGAACACTTTGGGTATAAGATGCTGATAGGTAGATAACAAATCAATAGCTGCATTTAAAGTCCTTTCTCATTCTTTCAGGGAATTTGAACTTTACTGGCAAGTATTAGCATTCGTTGCCAATATCAAGTTACCTTTGAGAGAATGACGGTGAGCTACATTCTTAAACTGCTGCAGTCTATCTGATGCAGGTATGCCCACAATGACTTTAGAAAGGGATTTCCAGGTTTTTGACACAGTCACATTGACGGAATGGTGCAATAGTCCAAAGTCAGGATGGTGTGTAAGGAACTAGAAAAGCAAATAACAAAATAAAAGGAAAAAGCTAAGTAAGCAAATTAAAACAAAGTGCAGAGCTGACTTATTTTCTTTGATTCATACCTACCACTGACACTTACCATGCATCTTTAATACCCCTCTACTACCATTAATACTCCCTTTGTATTCTGCCCTCACCATCTGTTCCATTTCCTTCTCTCCTTCACTTTGTCAGCAGCTTAAAAAACATCATTTTCCTGTTCTCTTCATAATGTGGTAAGATTAGGTCTGTACTCAGGTAAATGAGAACTAACAGGCTTTACTAAGTTTTACACCATACACCGAAGAGAGTAAGAGAGAGTCGGTCTTAGACCCTACATTCTTGGGTCTGGGTTCCTCCTAGTTCTGACATCATCATTACATCAGTGATGACATATTTTTCAATTATCTTGTGTCCCATAACTCCATAATCCTGAGTTTGAGAGATGTTGTGTAAATGCAATGCTTTTATTTATTGACTGCCCGGGGCTTACTGTGCTCCAGTAGCACACACAGCCACAAGAGGAAATACTTATGCTGCTGACAATTTGGTGCCGGCAAGCCTCATTATGTCTCAATTTTGATGCAAAAACATGTAAAACCGAAACAATACCATAATAGAGCAGTGAGTACAATGTGACATTACGAAAGCAAGGCTTTGATACAGCTGATTATAAAGCTGGCAAGAGATTTGGAATTTTAAATAAAGTCCAAAGATGTACAGTTAGGTGAATCAGCCATGCTAAATTGTCCATAATGTCCAGGGATGTGCAGGCTAGGTTAGTTAGCCATGGGGAATGCAGGTTTATAGAGATAAGATGGGTCTGGGTCAGATGCTATTCAGAGGGTTGATGTGGACTCAATGGGCTGAATGGCCTGCTTCCACACTGCAGGGATTCTATGATTTTGGTTGGAACAGACTTGGAGGACCAAAGGGCCTGTATCTGTGTTCAGTTGTTCTTTGTTATGATTCTGTGATATATGACGGTATACACTAGTGAAATAATCTCCATATGGGGCAATTGCCAGGTTTGCCTTGATGAGTTCTTTGTGGTCTTGATTTTGGTGGGGCAAAGATGTGTGGGAGCTCTCTGCAGTAGCTGGAACTACCAAAGTGAGAGGGGCTACCCACAGAAGTGAAACCCTCCCAGTGACTGCACTGGTTTCACATAAGTCTGAACAGTTAGCTGGACCTACTCAATTGCTGCTGTCTGTTTGCCATCTCAGCAACAGCCACTGCTCCCTGTCACACGACTTGGAGAGTTGGACAAGTCTTGGTACAGACAGATGCAGACTTCTTCAGTTTCTGAGAAAGCATAAATTGCATTCAACTCTGTTAAATCATCATCAAAAAACTTGACCTTATGATTGGGGAAAGCCAATGCTGAACCAACTGAAGATGATTGGACTTAGAGCACTGTCCTGAAGAACCACTAGTGTTAATATGAGATCCACAAACGATCTTCTTTCTCTTTAAATAATAAGTAGAATTAATGTGCATGACCAAAATTTCAAAAAAGTATCAAAATCAATAAGCTTTATATTCTCTAAAAGCATATGCAAAACATTCCAATCCTTTTTCCCTTTACAATGTTTCCTCCAGCTCAGAATGAGAGAATTAAATGTGCATGACTGTGACGTCTGTTCATCTTCACACTCACTTATTTATTGAATCTCCAAAAACAACAGCATGAAGCTCTCTCTGATTGAAACTTACTATCACCGACATGGTTGCCCATTACTGTTTTGATAGTAGAGATAACTGGTCTCTGCCCTCTGTCACACACCTAGGCATCAGGAGTAGATTTCATTAACATTCTGTTGGATTGTCTTGCTCTTCAAAGTTCTCTACTTCAGCCATTTCAGTGTCCTGGCCTATGCAAGACTGCAAAGAAATAGTCAATACCGCTACTGTTCATGCAACAAAAGGTAATGTGATCTCCTCTTCATGAAAGCTTGGAGTCACTGACCAGATAAAGGATGGCAGATTTCCTTCCCTAAAGTATGTTAGTAAACTAGATGCTTTTTATGACACTTGACAATGCTCAGAATTAGACTACCTTTTATTCCATAGGTTTATTAAATACAAAGTTCATGAAAAAATCAAAGTGAGGTTTGAACTCATCATGTTCAGTTCTGCAGCCTGAAGCTTTTGGATCACTGGTATGGTGGCATTACCAGTACACCACTACCTGGACAACTTAGACATTGAAGCACTATAAGTTGGCATTAAGGGCATGATTGATCATTGGGTACAGATAGCATGGCACAGGCTTGCATTAGTACAATGAGGAGCCAGTGAGGGTAGCAAACGGGAATGCACTGGCATGAAGTTTATGAAGAGCGTTTGAATGAGGGGGCTGAGGAACATGGATTAGCATTGAGGTGATGGTCAGCCATTTGGCTGGGATGGCAGGGATTGGCATGGAAACTAAGTGGGATCATTCAGGGTGAGGTAGACATTGTTTGGCATCAACACTTTAAGAGGCCATTGGGAATGAGTGGAGAGGCAGGGGTTTCCATACACTGACATAATTGGGTGAGGAGGCCAGGTGGACGGAATATGAGACATGAGGATTAGAAGGCAAATATTAAACAAAACAGCTGGACAATGTCCAAGAAAACCAAGGCAGACTATTTAAGCAGCCAGCCGCAGCATTCAGCAGTCCTTTAGCAGTTCTTCCTCCAAGTTGTTTCAAAGGGAGGCTGCAGTATGTAGTATCCCCACCCCCAACCTGACCCCATTCTCCAGTCTCAGAGCAAAAAAGGCACTTTGTGCTGACTCCTGCTAACCACTTTAAATATTAAAATCCAGATCGTACCGATTAAAAACCTATTTTGTTGACATTACAGGACTTCCTCTCACTCTTTGCCTTTCATATTATCCCAGTATTTATTCAAATTTTGAAGGTGGCCATTCTAAAAACTTGTGAAGTTGTATGGAGATGAAATTGGTCTTTGCCAGCTGTGCAAAATTGGCTCATCGTGAATTGGCATGCTAATTTGTCACCATTCCAGCTTTCACTTTCTGTTGACTTTCAAAACATTGTCAAGAATATTAGGTTTTAACAAAGCAAAAATGAAAATGAGTCTCCAAAAAGAGTTGTTGAATTTCAGTGAAAAAAACATTTGCCGTTTCTTGCTGACTTAGTTAAATTTCAACCCTTAATAGTCAGAGCTCTAGAAAGGTTACAGTACACAAAGAGACCATTCAGACCAATGTGTCTGCTGCTGTACATTCTAATCCCACTTTCCAGCACCATACAAGTTATAACACTTTTGATGCTGATCCAAGTTCCCTTTAAATGAGTTTAGGGATTTTGCCTCAATCACCAAACTGGGCAGCAGTTCCATTGACCCCCATGCTGTAGGTAAAAAGGCCTTTTCCTCTTACTCTATTCAAATTCATTGTTATTTTGTACATGTCAAATAAGTCACCCCCAACCAACAAAGTTCCAGGATAACAATCCTGGCTTATCCAATCATTCCTCAAAGCTATTATTTTCAAGCTGTGGTAATGTTCTTGTCAACTTCCTTTTGTATCCAAGAAAAATTGTGTTCTTCCCATACTGTAATGACCAGATCTGTACACAAAATTCCAGTTGTGTCTCAAGTAGCTTCTGCGATACATCCCTGTTTTTGTATTCAATGCCTTACGCAAAGAAATAAAGCATCCTATGTACCTTCTTCACCACCGTATTTACCTGTCCTACCACCTCCAGAGATCTGCAGACACACATCCCAAGAACTGTCACTTCCTTGACGCCTCTCAACACTCTCCTGATTATGGTGTCTTCCTTTGCTTTACAGTGCCACTATTGAATAACCTTGCACTTCTCCAGATTGAGTTCCATTTGACAATTTTCTGTCCACTCAACCAACCATTGACACGTTCCTGGTGTCAACAGTCATCCACTTCATTATCAACTATACAGCCAATTTGTATATTGTCAGAAAATATACTAAACATGCCTCCCACATCTAACTTGAAATTATTAATATATTCCAAAAACAGCAAGAGACCTAATATCAAGCCCTCTGGAACATTACTAGAAACTGCATTCTATTTGCAAAACAATATATCAACCATAACTCTTTAGCAAGTTTTGAGAAGATTTGTAGCTCAAGTTGAAGTTCTGGGTGTAGTGTTTGGACAAAGATGGACAACGTTGGGCAAACAGGCAGAAAACTAGCCACCAGGATACATGAACATCAACTAGTCACAAAAAGACTAGTATCTTTACATACGAAAAGGAAGGACAGCACTTCAACTAGGACAAGTCAAACAGAGACACACACAAGAATTCTTTGAAGCATGGGCACTCCAACCGGAACTCTATCAACAAATTGACTTGGATCTCATTTACCACGCTCTGAGAAAAATAACCAAGTGACATCACCACAGGAAATGAAATCACTAATTCAAGAAACCTAAACACATAAATAAAAAGCAGGCCGTACCACAAGTGCTTCACTGGAGGCTCACTGCTGATGTTACCTAGTATGGTATCAAAACGTCTGAAAACGAACCTTTCAGCTCACCGAGCGAACTTACATCCAGAACCATTACCCTTTGTTTCACTTCACAGCACTAACTTTGGAAGCAACATGGCACATTGCAGTATATGTCACCACCTGCCAGGTAGGTTCTTGTCAACAGCCATGTAGACAACATTCACTGTACTATCTCATCAATCCTCCTTTACTTGCTCAAAAAGATCAATAAAGCTCATAAGACACAATCTTTCCTTAACTGAACAACACTGTCTATCCCTGATTCATTCATAACTTTTCAAGTAACAGTTAATCTTTCAGTACTGATTATGACATGTTGCCCAGAACTGAAGTTAAGTAACCATCATATAATTATTTGGCCTATCCCTGGCATCCTTTTTAAAGAATGGTACAATGTTTTCAGATCCCTAATCCTCATGTGATGCTTCAGTTATTATTTCAACCCTCCTAAAAGCTTTAATCGGAATCTTTACTCAATAAAGCGATGTGCTACTATTTTAATCCCATTTCCAACATACCTGAACACTCACTATCTAGAGATGTTGACCTGTCATCCATGCCTCTCTTTTAACCAAGATTCTATTGTAGACATTATATTGTGCTGCCATATGTCTGACTGTACCATCGTTTGCCACCATATTTGCACTTACATATATACCTTTTACGACCACTAAATTCCCATGTTATAGAATTTTAAAATGTCTGCTTCCTCCTTGCAGAATTACTCACCAATTTTTTGTCTCCTATTTCTCATTCTGAATTTTCTCTCACGTTCCCTGCAAATCTAGTTTAAACTCTCCCCAGCAGCATTAGCAAATCTCTTCGCGAGGATAATTATCCTGGTCCTGTTTAGGTGTAACCATCTGGCTTGCACAGGTCTCATTTTCCCCATATTTCTGAAATATTGCCTCCATTTTCTCCCCACTACTTGTTATAAACCCGACAGCATAATAACCTTTATTACTTAATTTGTATCAAATAAATAGTTTTCAAGCCATCAAGTAAACATCCCTCAGAGATGCTGTAACAGTGTTCTTGAACCTTGGAATAAATACTTAAAATCCCTCTTCCCCCTTTCTTGCCCTTGCTGTCATCCCTGAATATGCAAGGAACATTCCCATCACTCCATTCGTTAAAGTTATGGCCCCAGTATTCCCACCATATCATAATTCCATGTGGATTGTACCTCAGCAACTGTCTTAATCATGTCCTGAGCATTTATGTGCTTACCTCCTAACATTTGCATTAAATATCTTTAATACATTGCTAAGAACTTCATTCTATCCTTGCCCTCACAGAGTTAACTGTGCCAGTATTTTGGTACCTGTGTCCTACATTCAACTTCGAGAGTGGTTGATATTGGCTGCAGAATGCTTTCCATCAGCTGACATATACATTTTAATGCATTACTTGAGCCAGAGGATAATGGCTCACCCTTTTTATTGGTGCTGGGCAGCTTTCAAGTGTCATGTTACAATAATAACCCTTCCAAATTGAATGCAGAAAGTAATCAGAGCTATTAGGCTATTGGCGACAAAAAGGAGCAAGCTAGACAAAGAGAAAGATAAATGCAATTCAGTCTTCTAAGTTACAGAATGCTAAATCAGTTGACGATACAATGAGATTGCTTTAATTTTTTTTGGAATAGAAATTATCTATCTGCTTGCAGTGCAAACATAAGAGAGGTTAAAGCATTGTACTGTCAAAAAAAATTAAATATTAAAGGGCGCATTGCATCATTTGTCCAAATCTGCTACAAGAGAACTGTTGCTGGCCTGATTCCTAACACCTTTTGTGCATGCACAAAGCTGCTTACATTTCCTTTTAGAAGCAAATCATCATTTACAATTATATCAAGTCAATTTCATTCTATCTAATTAGAAAAAGTGGGTCAATTTCCACTGTAACTCAAAAGTATTGAATTTCAATATGCCATGTTACAGCAGTAATAGGTCCCAATTGTAATTTTAGCATGAGAAAAGTAAGGAATTTTCTCAATGAGTAAAAACCTAATAAATTTTGCATGAATCAAGAGAAATAACATTCGAAGATTAAAAAAATGTAATAAATGTTGTCAATTTGCTTGGTTAAATATTTCATTAACACTGGTGTAGTATCAATTAAAGGTTAAAGCAAATAAACATCTCCACCTCTAAGCCAAAAAATCTGAATTTGAGTACTTTTATGACGAAGGAGGGTGTATTCATAACATAGTCAAACAGGTTAATATAACTGCAAACCTTCCAAACACCCAGCTAATATTGAGCTGCAAGAGCAGGAGAAATTCCTGTTCAACCAAGCAATGGGGAAAAAAGCATTGGGGTTTTGATTATCACTATTAATAGCCCCAGTCTAAAATATGCATGTAATAGTTATTCACAACAAGTGGACTATAAGACACCAGCGTCAATTGATGTATATTTTATAAAATAAAAGCTATAATTAAAGGTGGGGGAGGGAGGGGGGGCTTGATAAACCTGTTTAGCTCATGTCATTTTTTATTTCAATGAAGGTTAACTTTGAAAGACACCAAATTCTCTATATAACTGTCAGGAAGATTTACGTAACTTGGAATTTAGATAATAAAAATATTTTATGAATCATTGCATCCAGAATTGGAATAGAATACTCTCCCAGCTTTATGTAGATAAGCTTTTCAATCTGAACTTTGTCTATGCCAAGATAATTTAATATATGAGGGTGATTCAATATGCCTAAGTAACTTAATGTGCAAAGAGAGACTAGAGTCGAACAACTTTGGGCAGTGGAATGCAACATAATAGAATTCCCAACTGCAGCTATTTACAGGTTATCAGAACCACAAGCAAAATAATGCCAATAATATTCTTAATTTTCTAACAAAATTAAAATTCTGAAACTCTGATGAAGAGTCACTGACTCAAAATGTTAACTTTGCTTTCTTCCAGACCTGCTGAGTTTCACCAGCAATTTCATCTTCAGTTTCAGATCTCCAGCATCCATAGTTATTTGTTTTGCCATAGAAAATTAAAATTTCACTGGCATATTATGGTATAGGACAAATATTGCCAAAAACAACTATACAGTCTATCTGAAATAGATTTAAAAATCACAAGGCTGCATATAGCTGATGAAAGCACATCAATTACGTTGAACATTCAGCATTTTCCAGTTTCTTGAACTTTGTTCCTCACTTTGAAAGATAATTTTTTTTGGCATGATGTTTACGAAATTATGGAATTTCATTAAATAACAGTAGCCTTGGTGTATTGCAAATCTTGTGGTGAGCTAGGCAAAGGTAGTTCGATCTATTTTCCCTATTTTACATACAAAACGGCTTAATTAAAAATTAAGGGTATAGAAATTCAAGTCAGAAATACAAGTGAGTTGATTTTAACTGTCTCCACACTCAGTTTAAAAGGGGTGGTACATTAGCTTCAAGCCAATAAGCCACGATATTTTATATAATATGATCTGAGTAAAGAAGTTTAAAACTTCACACAATTTTCTTAAATTTCTCATAAATACATAGCTGATTTTGTATTGGATCACAGTTTTTTTAACCTTTTTTTGTTGCTTGGAAGGGATACGTTTTTTTGCACAAGGTCACCGTGTAAGTTAAGAAATGTAGTTCTAAAAGGAAGTTGCAATGTTTTTGAATTCTACTAGTGCTTCCAGAGTGTTTTTTTCTTGTATAACATGAAATTTGAACACATGAACAACCCAAAGATCCTGAAGCAGGGATTATTTATTCCCCTGGCATCAGGTTATTACAAACATTAAGGTTAAACATGAAAGACACAGCATTTACATGGAATTGAGTCTATTTATGTCTGGTTAATGAGATCTGTTTTTTCTGCCTGGTCTTTCTCCTCATAAGGCCTTCTTTCCCAAAGACATCCTTTCCTCCAGAGAGGATATATTTGACTGCAATAGGTGTCCTGCTTGGCACCCACCCTCAGCATTAACATCTGCTACTGTAAGTTCGTTATATTTGTATAGGAATACAATATAAGCCTTATAACAGGATCAATGCCAGGGGACAATGGGGACCTATCTGAACAAAATCTTAGCTGGAGTGCTCATTTGGATATTTGCCAAATTGACCACTAAATATGGATTTCATTGAACATAATTATATGCAGCTTTTAAAAAAGGGCAAGGGGCAAATATGATGAGCGACACATGACTTTTAGGTTGCACTTTTCTCACTATCCATGATCGTAGTAGAAATGTTATCACAGAGCAAAGCTTTTATTCCAAATCAAAGCAAAGAAAATGATAAAGAAGAGGATTTAGCCCTCATTTTAATTCCCATGCAGTTATTTTCTTTAAGTTCTAATTATTTACCTTTTCTTTTTGTAAGAGAATGTGTGCTTCCACCGCAATATTATTCAAACTACAGCAAATCATGAATAGCATATAGTGCTAACCTCTTATTCATTTGCAAAGTTAATTTAAATAAATTGGACATGCTCCCTGTGCATTTTACCCTGTGATTGTTAGTGGGAAATCCAAAATCCAACAGCCCTTAATAAGCAGTAAACAATAAACGTATATTTCAGAACATAGAAACAGGTCTCTGGGATTTAGCCTCTCAAGCCTGCTTCACCATTCATTTAGACTGTGATGTAATAGATATCTTACAAATAGAGTCATAGAGATGTACAGCACGGAAACAGATCCTTCGGTCCAACTCGTCCATGCTGACCAAATATCTTAAATAAATCTAGTCCCATTTGTCAACATTTGACCCATATCGTTCTAAATCCTTTCTATTCATATACCCATCCAGATGCCTTTTAAATGTTGTAGTTGTACCAAACCTAGTTGTTCCAGTTATATTATTTGTTTCAGTTGTTGAAAAGCTCAGCAGGTCTGGTAGCATCTGTGCAGAGAAAGCAGAAGTTCTGATGAATGGTCACTGAATCTGAAATGTTAACTTTGATTTCTCTGCATACATGCTGCCAGACCTGCTGAACTTTTCCAGCAATTTCTGTTTTTGTTTTGGATTTAAGGCATCTGCAGTTCTTTTGATTTTTATTTTGCTACTGTATCAACCTCCATCACTTCCTCTGGCAGCCGATTCCCTACGCACACCACTCTCTGCATAAAAAAAATGCCTCTTAGATCCTTTTTAAATCTTTCCCACTCACTTAAACCTATGCCCTCTAGTTTTGGACTCCTGCACACAGGGAATACAGACTGTTCCTCTAATGTGGCTGGGTCATAATCCTGGAACTCCCTAACTAATGGCACAGTTGGACTGTCTGAACCATATGGATGGTGGTGGTTCAAGAAGGTGGATTATCAACTTCACAAGGGCAATTAGGGATAGGCATTAAATGCAACCCTTGCCAGGAATGCCCATATCCCTTGAATGAATCAATTGTAATAAAGATCAGCTCAGTATCTGTATTGGGAGGATTTCTCACTGTGACCCCTACTCGGTTTTCTCTTGCAATTTTACCTGCTTAGCTCATGATATATGCACCAGGTCTATGTCAGTGCCTCATGCTGTTGCGCAATTCCCAATGGGACCTTCTGTGATCCCCGATCTCACTACCATCTTTAAATCACACCCATAGGGAAGGCCCCTTCACTGTTGTCATGTTGGCAGAATTGCCCAGGTCCTGGTCAAGGGTGCAGAGAGAGGATACCAATTCTCTTTCCTCAGGACTAGTCTTGTCTGAACAAAAAACAAAGGACTGCAGATGGTGGAAATCACAAACTAAATCAGAAATTGCTGGAAAAGCTCAGCAGGTCTGGCAACATTTGTGCAGAGAAAGCAGAGTTAATGGTTTGGGTCCCTTGACATTCCAGATGGTTTTGAGGAATTTTGCAACTGATCTACAAAAAGTCATTACAGTCTTCCCCTCTCCCACACTTCAATAAGCAATTTCTGGGGCTGTGAAGCAAGAGAAGTCCATTTTGATTGCCTCCTTTAATTGCTTCACACATGTCTATCACTGTGCTTTTTAATGATAATTAAGATTTAAGGAAGAAGTCTTATTGTAACATTTGTGTACCCAACAAGTGTTAAGAAAAAACGTTATTGGTTTCAACAGCTGTCCTGCTCTTTAACATTCCCTTTTATGCTGTACTGCAATACATTTTACAATCTACTTACAATTTGAGGAAAATAACTAAGTGAAAAGAAATGCAATTTGAAGTGATTGATTGTGTTTTCAAATCCCTCCAAAACATCTTTCCAACATCTCCTCCAGCCCTACAATCTTTTGAGGTCTCTGTGATCCTCTACCTCTGGCCTCTTGTGCATTGTTGTTCATGGTTTGGACACTTCAACCAATTTATGTATTAAAACACTTGGCCCAAGCAGTCTTTTTGGTGAGGCAGTCAAAGGGACAATGAATTCAATTTGTGGTTCAACTCAATTTTATTAACAAAATATTCTTATGAAAAGCACCATGTGAGCATTTTCCAAATTCCCACAATATTTCCTCTCCATCTAACTCAAACCACCTGAGAAAGGATATTAGCCACAACGATCTCCATAGTTGATCTGGGCTATTGAAAACTCTTTTCTGTCTGACGTTGGGCTGGCTCTCTTTCATGAAGGTGGGTCTTGCAGGTCAGGGCAGATCTTCTTCTGGGTCTTCTTGGGTTATTGCAAGGTCTTTTGCCATGAGTCTTGCTGTAAGTCTTCACTGAGCATAGAGTCATAGAGCTGTTCAGCATGCAAACAAACTCTTCGGTCCAACTATCCATGCTGATCATATTCCCAAACTAAACTAGGCCCACCTGCCTGCGTATGACCCATATCCCTCCAAACCTCTCCTATTCATGTACTTATCTAAATTTATTTTAAATGTTGGAACTGTACCTACATCCATCACTTCCTCTGGCAGTTCTGGCACTAACCATCTCTCTGTAGAAACATTGCCCCTCGTGTTTTTTTTAAAACTTTCTCCTCTCACCTTAAAAGTATGCCCCCTAGTTTTGAACTCACTCACCCTGGGAAAAAACACCTTTGTCATTCACCTTATCCAAGCCCCCTATGATTTTATAACCCTCTAAAAGGTCACCCTTCAACATTATGCTCCAGTTACAAATGTCCAAGCCAATCCAGTCTATTTTTAGACTTCAAACTCTCCGTTCCCATTAACATTCTGGTCAATCTTTTCTGAACCCACTCCAAATTAATAATATCCTTCCTATTATTAGGAAGGATGACCAGAACTGCACACAGTACTCCAGAAGAGGCCTCACCAACTCCTGTACAACCTCAAAAAGGCACCTTGACTCCTATACTCAAAGATCTGAGCAATGTAGATAAATGCCTTCTGAACCATCCTGTTTTTCTGTGACACAAATTTCAAAGAATAATGTGCCTGAAACCCTCGGTGTCTCTGTACCACAACACTAGCCCGACCATTAATTGTGTAAATTCTGTCCTTACTTGTTTTACCAAAATGCAATTCCCCTATTTATCCAAATTAAACTTCATCTTCCACTCCTCAGTCCATTGTCCCAATTGATCAATATCTCTTTGTAATCTTAGATAACTTTCTTCACTATCCACTATACCACCAATTTTGGTGTTATCTGCAAAACTGCTAATCAGGCCTCCCATATTCCCATCAAAATCATTTATATAGATGGCTTCTAGGTATGCGTTTTAGTCCCCTCCCCCCCAGACCTTCCTGAATATTTTGTGGCTTTTGGCTAATGGGATCATGAGTAGGTTTCAAAGCATCCAATAGGGTTGCACCAACTCCCTTCACTGTTGCCATTGCTGGGGAGGTGTAAAGTATATGGCCTTCAGCACTGGCTGGAAGTCAATGTGCCAGAAGGTCTGATCAATGCTTCTCCAATATACAATCCTTTGGCTGGTTGTAACTGGTTCCTATTGAACCTTTGTCATTGGTTTCCACTGTTCTCCATAGTCAATAGCTGCAGACTGCTGCTTAATTTAGTTTGGCTAATTTTCTGACAGGCCTAGTCCCTTTGACTGTGGGAATTTAAAATGTCCAATTTTGGGCCCAGAGTTTTCAATCATTGGTGGCTATACCTTCTGTTGTTTAGGCCAAAAGCTTAGGATCACTTCATTCCACCTTCTGGCCTCTTTATCTCACTTTTCTTCTTTTAAAATACCCATTAAAATCTACCACTTTGACTGAGAATTCGGACATCTGAACTGATATCTCCTGCTATGCCTAGGTGTCATTATTTTATAATGATTCCTGAGACAAACTATCACATCAAAATTGCGACATGAATAAACGTTGTTTGTGTTTCTCTGAATGGCATCATTATAACTTGCAGTTTTATTTGGCAAAGCACAATGATTTTAAATTAATCTACAGCATTAAGCTCAATTGTGTGTCTGTTTAATGAGCATGAAACTGTAAAATAAAACAAAAGGACTGCAGTAAAACTAAGAAAATTATTTCCTCAGTTTAATGAGCCATCACCATTAAATTAGTAATCGAAGATAAAGAATTGTTACAGTTCTTTTTAACACCGTTAAAAATCACACAACACCAGATTATAGTCCAACAGGTTTATTTGGAAGCACTAGCTTTCGGCGCACTGCTCCTTCAACAGGTGGTTGCGGACCAGGTCGACATCAGGTTTTCTGGAGATTCGTCATCTCAGAAGACCCATATAGATGATCACTATGTGGCTCCCCAGATCCCATCAATGCTGGCAAATGCCTGGACCTTAATTAAGAGAAAGGGAGGACTGCAGATGCTGAAGATCACCGAGAGTGTATTGCTGGAAAGGCACAGCAGGGCATCACAGCAGCACATCACGGCATGATGAAGGGCATGAAAACATCAATTCACCTGCTCCTTTGATGCTGCCTGACCTGCTGTGCTTTTCCAGCAGCACACACCCGACCCTGGGCCCTAAATAAATTTGGACCAAGCCCAGGGATAGAGCAGGTAACTTTTCTCACCTATCTAAACACTTGTCTCCGCATATGTATGATTGACCGCAGGCACCAACAGAATAGATTAGATTACATTACAGTGTAGAAACAGGCCCTTCGGCCCAACAAGTCCACACCGACCCGCCGAAGCGAAACCCACCCATATCCCTCCATTTACCCCTTACCTAACACTATGGGCAATTTAGCATGGCCAATTCACCTGACCCTGCACATCTTTTGGACTGTGGGAGGAAACCAGAGCACCCGGAGGAAACCCACGCAGACACGGGGAGAACGTGCAAACTCCACACAGTCAGTCGCCTGAGGCGGGAATTGAACCCGGGTCTACAGGCACTGTGAGGCAGCAGTGCTAACCACTGTGCCACCGTGCCGCCCACCACCATAGTTAGTCAGTACTTTGTGCCATAAACTTTAAACTCCTCAGCACATATCTTCAACAGTAAAGGAATAAATGAACATTAGCAAAGACACACTGATGATGACTTAATCCTAAGAAAGCTTAAATATCAGAAATAATTAGAAATAACAATCTTCTTTTCTGAAATCTCCAGTCAAATTCAACAGTGTTAAAGCAGGAAGGTGAATTGATGCATTCTATGGTTGACAGGGAGTAAGATAATTTAAATAACTGTTAAACAAACAGCTGCTATTTAAATGTGTACTCAATTTAATGTGAGCATAAGAGATATAAGAGACCTTGGCGTGCTGTTCATAGCTCCTTGAAGGTGGAGTCAAAGGTAGATAGGATAGTGAAGAAGGCACTTGGAATGCTTTCTTTTATTGGTCAGAGTATTGAGTACTGGAGTTGGGAAGTCATGTCGAGGCTGTACAGGACATTGGTTAGTCCATTGTGGAATATTGAAAGGGTTCAGAAAAGATTTACAAGGATATTGCCAGGGTTGGAGGATTTGAACTATAGGGAGAGGCTGAACAGGCTGGGGCTGTTTTGCCTGGAGCATCGGAGGCTGAGGGGTGACCTTCTAGAGGTTTACAAAATTATGAGGGGCATGGATAGGGTAAATAGACAAAGTCTTTTCCCTGGGGTCAGGGAGTCCAGAACTAGAGGGCAAACGTTTAGGGTGAGGGGTAAAGATATAAAAGAGACCTAAGGGGCAACCTTTTCACACAGTACGTGTACGGAATGAGCAGCCAGAGGAAATGGTGGAGGCTGGTACAATTGTGACATTTAAGAGTCTTTTGGATGGGCATATGAGTAAGAAAGGTTTGGAGGGATATGGGCTGGGTGCTGGCAGGTGGGACTAGATTGGGTTGGGATATCTGGTCGGCATGGACGGGTTGGATCGAAGGGTCTGTTTCCATGCTGTACATCTCAATGACTCTATGACTCCATGCTGGAAATCTGATACTAAATCCAAAATGCTAGGAAAACTCAGTAGGGCAGCCAGCGTTTTTGAAGAAAGGAATGTATGGGGCTAACATTTCATTTTGAGTTTTGTCAGAACCCACTTTTCATCCAAAGAGTATACAGTTACCTTCATCCAAGCTTCCAAAGGAATCATTTGCACTATCATGGAATTAGTTTCTCATTGATGAGTCAAACAAACAGCTTCTGTGTTGTTCAGTGGGATTAACACTTATAATTTCTTCATTTGAAATACAGAATCCTTTGATTGTAAATTATACTATGCTTGTTTGAAATCTATTCGGCCACAAGCAACATGCAATGGTCATTGAACTATATACAGTAGTTAGAGCAGACAGAGGCCATGTGGTCCACTGCATCTGTGCTGGATCTATGCAGCAACAATCCAAAAATAAATCCCACTTCCCTGCTCTCCCCACCCTCTCACAACCCTGTAATTTCCTGAGCTTCAATTGTTTATCCAACACAATGAAAATTCCTCAATTACTCTCCATGACAACGCACTCCACAGTCAATCAACATGTTGTTTGAAGAAATTTTAGTCAACTGCTCTTTTCACTCTTCGTGATAATTTTAATATAACAAACCATTCAACACAGGTTTCCTGTTAAAGGCAATAACTAAAACCTTTTGTGATTTATCATTATTATTAATTATTAGATCCCCCCTTAGCCTTCTTTGCTTCATGGGAAGTTGTTAGGCATTTCAAGTCTTTGCAGATAACTATAGATCCTCATGCTCAATACTATACTTTGAATCTATGTTGTAGATTCACCGGTTTTAACATTCTTCCTGCAATATGGCACTAAACTGCACACAATCTATAAGTGGACTAACCAATGACTTGCGTCAAACTATTATTGCTTTTTAGCATTTGCATTCTATGGTTGGAATTTAATTCCTACCTGGGGATTAGGCTGGGAATAGAGGCAGAGAGGATGAGCCACAAATTTGGGATAGCAACATCAAAAAATAGGAGTAGGGTCTTGCCCAATTACTATCAGAATCCATTTTTCCCTCTTCATTAGCTTTTTAGTCATCCATTGTTGATTCCCAATCTTTTGGCCTGCCACTAGTATGCCTTCATTTTTGATTTGATATTTTCCTTGTCCATCTTTGTTAACCACTGGTGGCTCATCTTTCTCATCAAATTCTTTTTGACTGAAATAAATGTTTGCTGAGAATTATGAATTAACTGCTTAAATTTCTGTCACTGCTCATCAACTAACCTGCCCTTTAGTCTATTTTCCCAGCCTGCTTTACCTATCTATTTTTTGCAATTTCCCTTATTTAATGATATATTGAGGACACTGGTTTGAAAACCAAGTTGCTCTCCCTCGAGCTAAATTTTAAAATTTACCGCATCATGATCACTCGCCCCCAAAATCCTGAGTTATAAGATGACTTCTTAATACTCCCTTATTACATATCACTAGTTTTAAAGTAGCCTGTTCCAGATATGTTGTGCAATATACTGCCTGATTTGTCAAATCAATGTGCACTCAGGACAGTTTTCGTGCCCTTCTTACCCAGGTCCATTTTTCTTGATTTATGTTTCAGTTCTGCATTTAGGCAATCCTTTACTATATATTGAGAAGACATGATCATTCAGAAAAGCCCATTTATACAATTTGAATTCCATCAAATGCCATAAAGCAACAAACATTTAATTCAAGCAGAACAAGCATCAGAATTCACAGTATCACATCAAAGTCCCCAAAATCACTTGTATCTGTCAATTTGAAATGGAAAGCGTCATACCGGTGAAGTCCCAAGTAATCTGTTTTTTTAAATCACTCCAAACATTTTATTTCAAAATTTAATGAGTAATACATTTGAATTCCAGAAGTCTATTTTGGCATCCTTTGCAGTCCCTTTGACTGGCACTACTGATCATTTTACATTTAATTTTGACAGATTTTCTGACTACCTGAATGACTTACCTGTTAATGGGTTTATGCACATATGTTTACATTTAATCATCCTGAAGGGCATCTTACCTGTACTAAAGGCTGCATTGACTTTAGAATACCATAGAATACCCACAGTGTGGAGACAGGTCTTTTGGCCCAATAGATGCACACTGGCCCTCCAGGGAATAGCCCACCAGGACCTGCCCTGCCACATCCCCTGCTTCCCCCAGCACCCCCCACCCCCACACCCCCCCATCCTATCACCCTGTATTTCCCATAGCTGATGCACTTGGCCTGCATATCCCTACACACCATGGACAATTTAGCACGGCCAATTCACCTAACTTGCACATCTCTGGACTGTGGGAGGAAACTGGAGCACCCAGAAGAAACACACGCAGACACAAGGAGAATGTGTGAACTCCACACAGACGGTAGCCAGAGGCTGAAATCGAACCCGAGTCCATGCTGCTGTGAGGCAGCAGTGCTAACCACTGAGCCACCATGTCACCCAAATGGTGTCCCAGGTGTAGATCCAAAGGGGTAACTTACCTCTCCAAAGGGATATGTTGACTATCCAAACAAATCAGATGACCAAATCTGCCCCCTTAGCCAGACCTTAAAGGTTACTGCTCTGTAGCCTTGTGTTTAGTGCAGTCACAACGTCAGGTAGCTTGTCATGGTTATCAGCAGTTATAAGTGAATGGGTTGGACATGTCACTGCACATTTCTCTGCTACATAAGTCTCACTTGTCTGTAGCCTAAATAGCAAACATGTTGCATTTGTGTCAACAAATGGACATGTCTCAAAGTCAAAAGGGAATAGTCCTCAGTCAGGTTGTGGGAAATATCAAAACTACTGGGGTTGATAGGAAGAGCACCCAAGAAGGAAATATAAAGCTTTATTTGGTCATGTAGATTGAGAGGCTGACTATGTAACTCACCACCTGAAGTAAACCAATGTTTTGTTCTGTCATGATTCAAATGGCTAGTGTGCAGCGGAGATAAAAATGGCTGCTGCCACACCCTGATTGGGTATGAGAAGTTTACATTTATGCTATATGAAGGCCTTTGAAGAGCAAATGGATTAAACAGACACCATTACGCTATAGGTGACTTAGAACCTGTGAGCAAGAAATGTTTCATGTAAACCTTACATGAAACCATACATTACAACAGGATCTGGACCAGATGAGCCAATGGGCTGAGAAGTGGCAGAAGGAGTTTAATTTAGATAAATGTCAGGTGCTGCATTTTGGGAAATCAAATCTTAGCAGGATTTATACACTTAATGGTAAGGTCCTCAGGAGTGTTGCTGAACAAAGAGACCTTGGAGTGCAGGTTCATAGCTCCTTGAAAGTGGAGTCGCATGTAGTTAGGATAGTGAAGAAGGTGTTCGGTAAACTTTCCTTTATTGGTCTGAGTATTGAGTACAGGAGTTGGGAGGTCATATTAAGACTGTTCAGGACATTGGTTAGGCCAATATTGGAACATTGCATGCAATTCTGGTCTCCTTCCTATCGGAAAGATGTTGTGAAACTTGAAAGGGTTCAGAAAAGATTTACAAGAATGTTGCCAGGGTTGGAGGATTTGAGCTATAGGGAGAGGTTGAATAGGCTAGGTCGGTTTTCCCTGGAGCGTCAGAGGCTGAGGAGTGACATTATAGAGTCATAGAGTCATGGAGGTGTACAGCATGGAAACAGACCCTTCAGTCCAACCTGTCCATGCCGACCAGATATCCCAACCCAATCTAGTCCCACCTGCCAGCACCCGGCCCATATCCCTCCAAACCCTTCTAGAGGTTTATAAAATCATGAGGGGCATGGATAGGATAAATGGACAAAGTCTTTTCCCTCGGTCAGGGAGTCCCGAACTAGAAGGAATAGGCTTACGGTGAGAGGGGAAAGATATAAAAAAGACCTAAGGGGCAACTTTTTCACGCAGAGGGTGGTACATGTATGAAATGAGCTGCCAGAGGATGTGTTGGAGGCTGATACAATTGCAACATTTAAGACATCTGGATGGATATATGAATAGGAAGGGATTGGAGGGTTATGGGCTGGGTGCTGGCAGGTGGGACTAGATTGGGTTGGGATATCTGGTTGGCATGGACGGGTTGGAGTGAGGGTCTGTTTCCATGCTGTACATCTCTATGACTGTATGAATAGGCCTTTCAGCCCTTCAAGCCTGCTCCACCATTCAATATATTCATGGCTGGTCATCCAACTGTTCCTGCTTTCTCCCCATAGCCTTTCATCCCAGTAAGATTGAACAAAACTCTACAATATTAAAACATGTGGACAAAACCACATTTTTGGGCAGAAATCTGGACAGTCAAAACTTTAAAAAGAAAAAGGACAGCTGAATTCTGCAGAAAATACATAACACAACCAGCAAGGCCTGAGAATGGAGGTTATTGTCTGGGACTATTGTTCAACCTGGAATCCCAATTTACACCTCTTCTCTTGAAGAACAATTGACCAAAACCAACAGACCATTTGCCTGAGACAGAATTTACAACTCGAGCTACACAGTGCAGACAGTCTGGGGCGTACAGAGATATTTGACAGGAGAAAGTGATGACTGCAGATGCTGGAGATTAGAGTTGACAGTGTGGTGCTGGAAAAGCACAGCAGGTCAGGCAGCACCCGAGGAGCAGGAGAGTCGACATTTCAGGCAAAAGCCCTTCAGCAGATATGATACTTGACATTTAACCTCAGACAGCCGGGCCTATAACTGCCAACTCTGATTTCACCTGAGGGATCCTTTTTTTAAACAACAGGCTTCTGCATGAATAGCTTCCCCACATGCAGCTTCGGAACCAATAACTGCACAGGCTGAACCGAGAACAGGGAGGCTGAACCAAAGACCGCATCAGAACAAAAGATATCCGAGAAGGGAAAACTAACTTTGAAATCCGAACAAAGAGCTTCTGCAAACGAGTCTTTCTAAACTGAAAACACCGATGGCAAGAATGTCAACAACCAACCCTGACCATCTAAACCAGACACCGAAAAGCCTGATCAAACACCAACTCCACTGAAGCTGCAAGTCCTCAGTCACAACCTGTGGTGAGCACCAGCTCGCAAAACCAATCAAAAGTGAAGAAAATTGGATACTCACCAGAAATGTCCAAAACACGCCTGGCCACATCAGTGGACTCAATCCAAACTGAAAAGCCTACACAGTCTGAAGTCTTCATCCAGGCTCTGGGTATGGCAAGCCAGAACAGCCAGGCCCACTTCAAAGCTGTATTCTCAGTGGTGAACCTAAACCCCAAGACACCAAACTTCCAACTTAGTTAGCAGTAGGAGGCAAATGGTGTCAGTACATTGGACTCTCTTGGTAGGAATTCTGATTCAGATTGTAAAGTTAAACACTGTTTGTTTCCTGTGTGTCAATAAATGTTTTCTAATAGTGGTAATCTAATTAATATTGTTATTTTATTTATTTATTTTTAATTGAAATTTTTTTTTTACTTTTAAAAACTATAAAAATATAAAGATAAAGAAGAATAGAGATAATACAACATTATTATATTACAATAGTATTAACAATAAACTATCTACTACTCTACAGGGTACCATTGTCTCATACCCACCCTTAACTAAATTCAAAATATTGTTCTTTAAGATACTCCTGTTCTCTTGTATATTAATTGTGTTAATGTCCTTTATTTATTGTATTACCTATTTCTTTTTTATAATTACCTTTTGTCTCTTAAATAAATGCAGAGATTCTTTTAAACACCTGTCTACTGCCTCTTCATTCACATCCCCATAAATAGGTCCAGTGTCAAGAACTAAGGGTCTGGGAACCGCATTAAAACTGTACGTCTCTTTAGCTGTAAGGATTATATTGAACTACTTCTTGAAACTATTCAATGTTTTGACTTAAGCTGCTTTCTGTGTCAAAGAGTTCCATTAGACTCTGGGTGATGAAATTTCTCCTTATTTCTGTCCTAAATGACCTACATCACGTTCTTTAAATGTGACCCTTGGTTCTGAACCCCCAATTCATTGGGAACATTCTTGTTGCATTTGAGGGATGGGAAGAGGGGCGAGCTTTGCAGGTTTGGCGTGGGGGTAGAGAATTTGTTTGCCATTCTAACTCCATCCAAAACAATGAGTGATGCTGAGGATGGCCATAAAACCCCACCGGTGGGCCTCATCCCACGCCTGCTGATTGGGATCTTTGCTAAATGGTCAGGCAACTGAGTAAAGGTTGATGGCATCCTTCTGGGCTTGAGGGGGGGGTCATCCTCTGCCTATGATAAAGCACTTCCTCCCGTCGCGGTTATCCCTTTGGAAATTCCCCACTTTCCTCCACCACAGCACACATTGTCAGGATCTGGCTCACGTCCTAGCAAGCCCCACGCATATTCTTTTGTTCCACAGGCTGTTCCATTGTTGCTGCTCTAGATTCACTGCAGTACCAGCAGCATTTACCACTCCTAGTCCTCTTCGTCTTAACTGCTGGCAGTTAATTAACTGATTGTCATTTTTATAAATGACCTGGATGAAGGCGTAGAAGGATGGGTTAGTAAATTTGTGGATGACACTATGGTCAGTAGAGTTGTGGATAGTGATGAAGGATATTATAGGTTACAGAGGGACACAGATAAACTGCAGAGCTGGGCTGAGAGGTGGCAAATAGAGTTTAATGCGGTAAAGTGTGAGCTGATTCACTTTGGAAGGAGCAACAGGAATGCAGAGTACTGGGCTAATGGTAATATTCTTGCTAGTGTAGATGAACAGAGAGATCTCAGTGTCCATGTACATAGATCCTTCAAAGTTGCCACCCAGGTTGATAGGGTTGTTAAGACAGCATATGGTGTGTTAGCTTTTATTGATAGAGGGGTTGAATTTTGGAACCATGAGATCATGCTGCAGCTGTACAAAACTCTGGTGCAGCCACGTTTGGAGTATTGCACTTTGTAGGAGAGATGTAGAAGTTTTGGAAAGGGTGAAGATGAGATTTACCAGAATGTTGCCTGCTTTGGAGGGAAGGTCTTACGAGGAAAGGCTGAGGGACTTGAGACTGTTTCTATTAGAGGGAAGGAGGTTGAGAAGTGATTTAATTAAGACATATAAGATAATCAGAGGGTAAGATCGGGTGGACAGTGGGAGCCTTTTTCCTCGGATGGTGATGGCTAGCACAAGGGGGCATAGCTTCAAATTGAGGGGTGTTAGATATAGGACAGATGTCAGAGGTAGTTTCTTTACTCAGAGAGTAGAAAGGGTTTGGAACGCACTGCCTGCAACAGTTGTAGACTTGCTAACTTTAAAGGCATTTAAATGGTAATTCGATAAACATATAGATGAAAATGGAATAGTGTAGGTTAGATGGACTTCAGATTGGTTTCACAGGGCAGTGCAACATTGAGGGCTGAAGGGCCTGTTCTGCACTGCAATGATCTGTGTTCTATGTTCTAGTTGCATAAAACGTCATAGAAATGGTCACATCGGGGTTGCCCACAAATCTACACTTCCATACCCATTGGCTTTAGCCCCTATGTTCCAATTTCTAAATGTCAAAGTATTGTCATAGAATCATACTATACAAAAAAAAGGTCTTTTGGTCCACTGAATCTCTAATCAACAAAACCTACTCTGAATCTATATTCGGCCCACTTTAAAGGACTTGGCCCGTGACCTTGAATGTTATGACATTTCAAATGCTCATCTGAGTACGTATAGAGTCGTACAGACGTAAAGCATGGAAAGAGACCCTTCGGTCCAACCTATTTCTTAAAGGTTGTGAGGCTTCCTGCCTCGGCCATCCTGTCAGGTAGTGCATTCCAGATTCCCACCAAACTCTGGGTAAAAATGGTTTTCCTCAAATCCCTCCAAACATCCTGCCTTGCACCTTAAAATTATGCCCCTTGTTATTGACTCTCCAGCTAAGGGGACCAGCTGTTTTCTATCCATGCCCCTCATATTCTATGCACCTCATTTAGGTCCCCTCTTAGCCTTCTCTGCTCCAAAGCAAACAACTCAAGCTTATCCAGCCGCTCTTCAAGGCTGAAATGCTCCATCTCAGGCAACATTCTGGTGAATCTCCTCTGCACCCACTCCAGTGCAATCATGTTCTTCACATAGTGCAGTGACCAGAACTACACACCATACTCTAGCTTTGGCTTAATCAAAGTTTTGTACAACTCCAACATAACTTACCTGCTCTTATAGTCTGTGCCATGACTGATAAAGTTAAGTTTCCACATGCCTTCTTAACCATCCTTAACATGTCCTGCTGCATTCAGGGGTCTGTAGACAAGCACCCCAAGATCTGTCTGTTCCTCTGAGCTTTGTAGTGTCCTCCATTGACAGCACTCTTATTTTGCTATTTCTTTTGAAGTGCATTAGAACATTGAACAATACAGCGCAGAACAGGCCCATTGGCCCTCGATGTTGCGCCGACCTGTGGACTATTCTCAGCTCGTCCCCCTACACTATCCCAAAATCATCCATGAGCTCATCTAAGGATTGTTTAAATCTCCCTAATGTGGCTGAAATTACTATCTTAGCAGGTAGAGCATTCCACGCCCTTACCACTCTCTGTATAAAGAACTTGCCTCTGACATCTGTCTTAACTCTATCACCCCTCAATTTGTAGTTTTGCCCTCTCATACAAGCTGACGTCATCATCCTAGGAATAAGTCTTTCTCTGTCTACCCTATCTAATTCTCTGATCATCTTGTATGTCTCTATCAAATCCCCCCTTGGCCTTCTTCTTTCCAATGAGAACAGACCCAAGTCTCTCAGCCTTTCCTCATAAGACCTTCCCTCCAGACCAAGCAATATCCTGGTAAATCTCCTCTGCACCTTTTCCAATGCTTCCACATCCTTTCTGTAATGGGGTGACCAGAACTGTACACAATATTCCAAGTATGGCCGCACCAGCGCACCAGCGATATTGTGGCTCCGGAACTCAATCCCTCTATCAATGAAACCTAGCACACCGTATGCCTTCTTAACAGGACTATCCACCTAGGTGGCAACTTTCAGCGATCTATGCACATGGACTCCAAGATCCCTCTGCACATCCACACTCCCAAGAATCTTTCAATTGACCAAGTACTCTACTATCCTGTTATTCTTCCCAAAGTGCATCACCTCTCATTTAGCTGCATTGAACTCCAATTGCCATCTCTCAGCCCAATTCTGCAGTTTATCCAAATCCCCCTGCAACCTGTAACATTCTTCCAAACTGTCCACTACTCCACCGACTTTAGTGTCGTCTGAAAATTTATTAATCCATCCACCTATGCCTGCATCTAAGTCATTTATAAAAATGCCAAACAGCAGTGGTCCCAAAACAGATCCTGTGGCACACCACTAGTAACTGGACTCCAAACTGAATATTTTCCATCAACCACCACTCGCTGCCTTCTTCCAGAAAGCCAGTTTCTAACCCAAGCTGCTATATCACCCTCAATTCCATGCCTGTGCATTTTCTCCATCAGCCTACCATGTGGAACCTTATCAAAGCTTTACTGAAGTCTAAGTATACCACGTCAACTGCCCTACCCTCAGCTGCATGCTTGGTAACCTTCTCAAAAAACTCAATGAGGTTTCTGAGACACGACCTGCCCTTGACAAAATCATATTGACTATCTGAAATCAAATTGTTGCTTGCTAGATGATTATAAATCTTATCTCTTATAATCCTTTCCAAAACCTTTCCTACCACTGAAATAAGGCTCACTGGTCTATAATCATCTGGGTCATCTTGCTGCCCTTCTTGCACAAGGGCACAACATTTGCAATCCTCCAGTCCTTAGGTACTAAACCCATAGACGATGACGACTGAAATATCAAAGCCAAAGTTTCTGCTATCTCCTCCCTAGCTTCCCAGAGAATCCTTGGATAAATCCCATCCAGCCCAGGGGACTTGTCTACTTTCACTCCTTCTAGAATTGATAACACCTGTGCATATCTAAACTCAATCCTTTCTAGTCTAATATCTCGTACCTCATTCTTCCCCTCTACAATATTCTCCTTTTCCTGAGTGAACACCGATGAGAAATGTTCATTTAGCACCTCTGCAATCTCTACAGGGTCCACACTCAACTTCCTACTTCTGTCTTTGACTGGCCCTATTCCTACCCTAATCATCCTTTTATTCCTCACATACCTATAGAAAGTTTTAGGGTTCTCCTTTATTCTATTTGCTAAAGACTGCTCGTGTCCTCTTTTTGCTCTTCTTAACTCTCTCTTTAAATCCTTGCTAGCTGATCTGTAACTCTTTTACTTCACACTTATCAGGGTTAAATTCCATCTGCCACTGATCTGCCTATCTGACTAATCCATCTATATCTTCTTGTAACGTAAGACCTTCTTCCTTATTCTGGATTAGTGGTGCTGGAAGAGCCCAGCAGTTCAGGCAGCATCCAAGGAGCTTCAAAATCGACGTTTCGGGCAAAAGCGCTTCATCCGGAATAAAGGCAGTGAGCCTGGAGCGTGGAGAGCTTCAACATGGATACCCAATCCCTCTACACCTCCATCCGCCATGACCAGGGCCTCCAAGCCCTCCGTTTTGTCCTCTCCAGACGTCCCCAACAGTACCCTTCCACCGACACTCTCATTCGTTTGGCTGAACTGGTCCTCACCCTTAACAATTTCTCCTTTGAAACCTCCCACTTCCTCCAGACCAAAGGGATAGCCATGGGCACACGTATGGGCCCCAGCTATGCCTGTCTCTTTGTTGGCTACGTAGAGCAGTTGATCTTACGTAATTACACCGGCACCACTCCCCACCTCTTCCTCCG
>NC_057720.1:22998453-23006714 GCF_004010195.1 Chiloscyllium plagiosum | reverse complement strand
ATCCCCTCTCCCACTCACCCATTGTACTCTATGCTACTTTCTCCCCACCCCCACCCTCCTCTAGCTTATCTCTCCACTCTCCAGGCTCACTGCCTTTATTCCTGATGAAGGGCTTTTGCCCGAAATGTCGATTTCAAAGTTCCTTGGATGCTGCCTGAACTGCTGTGCTCTTCCAGCACCACTGATCCAGAATCTGGTTTCCAGCATCTGCAGTCATTGTTTTTACCTTCTTCCTTATTGTCAATCACTCAGCCAAACGTCGTGTCATTCACAAGCTTACTTACTATCCACTCCACATTTCCTTCTGTCGTGTTTTGTATGTATCATGGATGATAAGGAACCCAGCACTGATTCCTGCCATATGGCACTGAACACTGGCCTCTAGTCACACAAACAGCCTTCCACCACCACCCTCTGTTTCCTAGCACTCAGTCAGTTTTGGATCCAAGCTACTCTGAATCCCATCTCCTGTTACCTTCTTTGTCAGTGTCCTATGTGGTGAAATCATATAAACTACATCAACTGCACTGCTTTCATCTATATACCTGGTTACCTTCTTGAAAAATTCAATCCATTCTGACTATCCCTGAGCAACTTTGCCCCTCCAAATGGAGATTAATTCTTTCCTCTGTACCCACTTGGTCTGCTTGATAGAAGCTCTTTTTCCAGGAAGCTGCAATGTCATCAATGTAACCCTAGTACTAAACTGATGGGAAAGTCAGAATAACTGGTGCTTAGTTATCTCCAAACACCCCATCTTCCATCTCTATACTCTGTCTTAGAGTTATGCCCCTGTGAGCTAGAGTTACACATTGCTGAGGAGAACACTGTTACTATTCCCGATAGTGAACGCCTTCTGGTGCTTGTGTTGCTGCTGCTGCTGTTCCTTTTATTCGTCATCGGAGGTAAAAGGTCGAGGTGCTGTTGAGAGACCTGACTGGTAGGAAGCTCAAATCAAAGGACAAATGCTCTAAACAAGCAGAAATGACCACTGATGTATTTGAAATCTTCTCTAAACCAGCAAAAGCAGACTGTCAAAACAGGTCCCTTGAGCAAATGTCTTTCAATTAGACAAGAAAGCAAATATGATGCTTTAACATTTAAAGCCTTTCTTTTCGGTCAACTGCGTATTTCTATCAATTTCCATTGTTCTCACACCTTGATTTGCCTTGAGGTCTTAAAGGAAGAATGATATAGAGATGGAGAAGCAGAAAAGGTGGAAGGAAGCTTTGGATCCAGATAACCGAAGGTGTGACTCCAAATAGTGCAGTGAAGAGAATGAGAGATACATAAGTGTTCAGATTTAGAAGGATGCTGAGTGATTAGATTACCTACAGCGTGGAGACAGGCCCTTCGAATCAACCTTCCACACCAACCCTCCAAAGAGTAACCCACCCAAACCCATTTCCTTACACTTAATGTTGACTAATGCACCTAACACTATGGACAATTTAGCTCGGCCAACTCACCTGACTTGAGGTCTTTGGACTGTGGAAGGAAACCGGAGCAAACCCACTCAGAGACAGGGAAAATGTGCAAACTCCACACAGAATCGAACATGGGTCCCTGGCGCTGTGAAGGAGCAATGCTAATCATTGAGCCACAGTGCTGCCTCTCATGCTCGGATGAGTGCTCAGATATATATGCCCAGAAAGCCAAGGGAACACGGGGTTATAAATGGAATCCAGCATTAAAATTCCACTTAGTTGCCTTATTAAAAATTCTAATGTAGGACCCATCTGCTCCACAGCAGTTTCCCGTGCACTAATGAGCACACTCAAGTTAAATGTGGAAGTTGCAAGGTTCCTGCCAGCTTCTCGACAAGCCAGCAACTTCTGATCTCTCAACCTGTCTACCCTGGCAGGATAAATTACTGCCTAGCTCTCAGAAAACATTGGTCTTTCTGTTCAACTACAATTATAAATATCTTTCTATACCTGCAAGTCTGTTTTTATTAATCATTTGTTTAGGGGATGTGGGTTTTATTGGCTGGGCCAGCATTTATTGACCATCTTAGTTGGCCTTGAGAAAGTGGTGATGAGCTGCCTTTTTGAACTGTTCCAGTCCGTTTGGTCCAGATACATTTCCAGCAGCATTAGGGAGAGTCATAGAGGCATGAAGTCATAGAGACGTACAGCACAGAAACAGACCCTTCGGTCCAACTCGTCTATGCCAACTAGATATCCTACATTAATCTAGTCCCATTTGCCAGTACTTGGCCCATATCCCTCTAAACCCTTCTTATTCATTTACCCATCCAGATGCCTTTTAAATGCTGCAATTGTGCCAATATCCACCACTTCCTCTGGTAGCTTATTCCATGCTCGCACCACCTCTAGGTCTTGACTCCCCCACACACGGGAAGAGACCTTGTCTATTTATCCTATCCATGCCCCTGCTGATTTTATAAACCTCAATAAGGTCAGCCCTCAGCCTCCGACAAAAACAGCCCCAGCCAATCAGTATCTCCCTATAGTTCAAAACCTCCAAACCTGGAAACACCCTTGTAAATGTTTATTGAACCATTTCAAGTTTCACAACACACTTCCTATAGGAGGAAGACCAGAATTGCACACAATATTCCAAAAGTGGCCTAACCAATGTCCTGTATAGCCATAGCATGACCTCCCAACTCCTATACTCAATGCTTAGTGACAGTGATTGAACAACAAACTATTTCCAAGTCAGGTGATGAGTGGCTTAGAGGGGAACTTGCAGGAGATGGTGTTCCTATGTATCTCCTCTCCTTGGCCTTCGAGATGGCAGTGGTTATTGGTCTGGAAGATGCTGTGTAAGATGCCTTGGTGAATTCCTATGACATCCTCCTAACCCACTGAACACACAACAGTCTTCTAAATCTGGCCTTGTGTATTCTCCATTTTGTTCACTGCACCATTCTCAACCATGCCGTCAGCCATCTAGTTTGCTTTGTTAACCCTTTCTGCTTCTCACCCCCTCAGTCTCCCATTCTCTTTCTTTAACATAGAGAAAGTGAGGACTGCAGATGCTGGAGATCAGAGTCGAGAGTGTGTTATGGAAAAGCACAGCAGGTCAGGCAACATCCGAGGAGCAGAAGAATTGACATTCTGGGTTTAAGCCCTTCATCAGGAATGAGGTTTGTGGGCCGGGGGCTGAGAGACAAATGGGAGGGGGGGGAGCAGATAGATGGGAAAGGTGATGGACAGTCAGGAGGCGGTGCTGAGTTGGAGACTTGGGACTGTGATAATGTGGAGGGAGGGAAAGTGAGGAAATTGTTGAAATCCACATTTATCCCCTGTGGTTGCAGGGACCCAAGGTGGAATATAAGGCATTCTTTCCCCAGGGGTCGGCTGGTAAGTCTGGCAGTGGAGGAGGCCCAGGACTTGCATGTCCTTGACGGAGTGGGAGGAGGAGTTGAAGTGCTTAGCCACGGGGTGGTGGGGTTGGTGGGTACAGGTGTCCCAGAGATGTTCTCTGAAATGATCTGTAAGAAGACGTCCAGTCTCCCCTGGAACATATTGGGTGCAAGGGATGCAGTAGATGACATTGGTAGAGGTATAGGTAAATTTCTGATGGATGTAAAAGAATCCTTTCAGAAATTTACCTGTACCTCTACCAATATCATCTACTGTATCCGTTGCACCCAATGTGTTCTCCTCTACATCAAGGAGACAAGACCAATGCCAAACCATTACCACTCGACGACTAGAGGAAGAACGCCTCATATTCTGCCTTGGGAACCTGCAACCACAAGGGATTGATGTGGATTTCAGCAACTTCCTCATTCCCCCTCCCCCCACATTATCCCAGTCCCAAGCCTTCAACTTGGCACAGCCCTCCTGACCTGTCCATCACCTTTCCCATCTATCCGCCCCAACCCTCCTCTCCGACCTATCACCTTCTCCCTCACCTTCATCCACCTATTGCTTTCTCAGCTACCTTCACCCCTAACCCCACCCCTATCTCATTTATCTCTCAGCCCCCGGCCCACAACCCTCATTCCTGATGAAGGGCTTATGCCTGAAACGTTGATTCTTCTGCTCCTCGGATGCTGCCTGACCTCCTTTTCCAGCAACACACTCTCGACTCCGACATTTCATCAATCTGTTCTAATACTTCCTTTTTCTGTTTCAACTTCTGTCCAATTATGATTTTCTGAAGTACCTTGGGATGTTTTTCTATATTAGAAGCATTATATAGATGCACATATTGTTATTATAGTTATCATACTGTGTGCGTATTCCCATTCCTCGTCTGTCATTCCTTGCATTTTCACTCAACAATAAATTTTACTTTCTATCAGCCTGCTATTCCACAAATCTGCTTATGATCTCCCAAGTATTTCACAGCTAGCTCTCCTTGTTGCTTGTTAAACCTCCTATTTGCTTACAAGTAATTTTTTGATAAATATATTCTCCTTTGGGAATAGAGAACATTAAAAGACAACAAAAGACCTTGTGCAAAATCTCAAAGAATGCCAGTTCCTGGAAAGCATCTTATTAATATTGCCTTAAAAATCCACTCCTACCCATTCCATTAATCTGCTCAAGTAGAGGTTCCAAGTTTGAACGCTTCTGAAGTATTAATGGACTTGATATTAGATAATTCAGAAAACATTGATTGCTTGCTGTACAAGTTGTTAAAAAAAGGTGAGAAAGTTTACTATTAAATTTGTCAAATACATATTGAATTGAATAGAATTGAATTGATTTGAATTGAACTGAATTTATTGTCACGTGTACCGAGGCACAGTGAGAAGCTTTGCCTTGCGAGCTACACATGCAGATCACAGAGTTAAGTAGCATAGATAAGTAAATAATGGTTAACAGCAACAAAAACAAAAACACAGGTACAGGTGAATGTTATGAGTTTGTGAGTCCATTCAGTATTCTAAGGAGGAGAAAGTGAGGTCTGCAGATGCTGGAGATCAAAGTTGAAACTTTATTGCTGGAACAGCACAGCAGGTCAGGCAGCATCCAGGGAACAGGAGATTCGACGTTTCGGGCACAGGCCCTTCTTCAGGAATGAGCAGAACAGAAACAGAATCCCCAAGTGGAAAATGAAGTGTTGTTCTTTGAACTTGCGTTAAGGAACACTGCAACAGATCTGGGACAGAAATGTTGGTGTAGGAACACAGTGGTGTGTTGAAGTGGAGGCAGTGGGAAACTCTGGGTCATGTTTTACAGACAGAGTGTAGGTGTTCAGCAAAGCGGTCATCAAATCTGTGTTTCATCTCCCCCGATATACAGGAGACCACATTCTGAGCAGTGAATGAAATAAATGAGTTGAGAGAAGTGCAGGTAAGCTGCTGCTTCACCTGGAAGGTGTGCCTGAGGCCTTGGATACTGAGGTTGGAGGAAGTAAATCGGCAAGTAAGTCACCTTGTGCAAGACCAACCCCTTCCCACAAACGTCACTTCAATATATTACCACCTTTCCTGAGCTGTTAACAGTTCTGATGAAGAATCGCCAGACTCGAAATATTATCTTGCTTTCAAAGAACACAGAACATTACAGCACAGTCCAGGCTCTCTGACCCTCAATGTTGTGCTGACCTGTGAAACCAGCCTGAAGCTGAACTAACCTGCATTGTTGCATTATCATCCATATGTTTATCCAATGGCCATTTAAAAAGACATTAAAGTCGGTGAGTCTACTACAGTTGCAGGCAGGGAGTTTCACGCCATTACTACTCTCTGAGTAAAGAAACTACCCCTCTGACATCTGTCCTATATCTATCACCGCTCAATTTAAAGCTATGTCCTCTCATGCTAGCCATCACTATCCGAGGAAAACGTCTCTCTCTGCTAACACTATCTAATCCTCTGATCATCTTTCACATCTCTATTAAGTCACCTCTCAACCTCTTCCTTCTAACGAAAACAGCCTCAGGTCACTCAGTCTTTCCTCAGAAGACCTTCCTTCCATACCAGACAATATCCTCATAAATCTCCTCTGCATCTTTTCCAAAACTTACACATCCTTCCTATAATGTGGTAACCAGAACTGTACGCAATACTCCAAGTGCGGCCACACCATAGTTTCCTACAGCTGCAACATAACCCCATGGTTCATATGCCTTCTTAACAATCCTATTAACCTGGGTGGCAACTTTCAGGGATCTATGTACATGGACACGGAGATCTTTCTGCTCATCCACACTGCAAGAACCTTACCATTACCCCAGTACTCTGTATTACTGTTACTTCTTCCAAAATGAATCACCTCACACTTTTCTGCATTAAACTCCATTTGCCACCTTTCAGCCCAACTCTGCAGCTTATCTATGTCCCTCTGTAAGCAGCAATATCCTTCAGCACTGTCCACAGCTCGACCGACCTTAGAGTCATTTGTAAATTTACTAACCCATCCTTCTACGCCATCATCCAGGTCATGTATAAAAATGACAAACAGCAGTGGCCCCTAAACAGATCCTTATGGTATACCACTAATAACTGAACACCAGGATGAACATTTGCCACCACCACTCTCTGTCTTCTTTCAGCTAACCAATTTCTGATTCATACCACTAAATCACCCTCAATCCCATACCTCCATATTTACTGCAACAGCTTACCATGGGGAACCTTATCAAACGCTTTACTGAAATCCATGTACACCACATCAACCACTATACCCTCATTCATCTTCTCAACCATCTCAATAAGCTTTGCGAGGCACGACCTGCCCTTCACAAAACTGTGTTGACTATCCCTAATCAAATTGTTCCTTTCTAGTTAATAATAAATCCTATATCTTATAATTCTTTCCAGCACTTTACCCACAACTGAAGTAAGGCTCACTGCTCTATAATTACCAAAGTTGTCTCTACTCCCCTTCTTGAACAAGGGGACAACATTTGCTATCTTCCAGTCTTCTGGCACAATTTCTGTCGACAATGACGACATAAAGATCAAAGCCAAATGTTCTGCAATCTCCTTCCTGGCTTCCCAGAGAATCTGAGGATAAATCACATCCGGCCCAGGGGACTTATCTATTTTCACACTTTCCAGAATTGCTAACACCTCCTCCTTACGAACCTCAGTCCCATCTCATCTAATAGCCTGTACCTCAGTGTTCTCCTCAACAACATTGTCTCTTTCCAGTGTAAATACTAATGAAAAATATTCATTTAGCACCTCTCCTATCTCCTCGGACTCCAAGCACAAATTCCCACTCCTGTCCTTTCTTCTCACAGATGCTACCATATCAGCAGAGTCTCTGCAGAAATTTCTGTTTTGTTTCCAATCTCCAGCATTCGCTGTTGTGTTTTAATTCCCAAATGAGCCTGACTTTACAAGCAAATGTGACTGACTGAGTTCCAGCTGACAAAGAGGGAAGGAGCAGAAAAGCTGGGTGACTGGTTGGCCAATAAAATCTGAGTGCTTTGCTGAAGCATGCAAATATTTTTCAAAGCACAACATCTGTCAGACAAATAAGTCATTTGTTTAATCTCCGCAAAGAACTATTCAATGCTGATGGCTTGTGAAGGCTTATGATGCTGGGAGCTTAGCTTCAGTAATGTGTGTAAGATCCTTTCATTGTTCTAAATACCTACAGTGTGGCTGTTAGAAGATGCAGCTTGTGGGCTGTTACATCCACATTTCTGTCAAGTCCTAATGATATGTTAAAAGCCAAAAGAACTGCGGCTGCTGTAAATCAGAAACAAAAACAGAAATTGTTGGAGAGACTCTGCTGGTATGGTAGCATCTGTGGGTTCTGAGGCTCAGTCGACCCAAAACGTTTCTCTTCACAGATGCTGCCAGCTCTAATGCTATGTTCTAGGTTCAGTTACAGAAAGCAAGCAAGCAGGCTCTTGCTCAAAGTTTTCTCCGCCTCTCGTTCCTTTACCTCATAAAGGATAAAGCTGGATGGGATGCTGAGACATTTTCTTATTTGGTGAGGGATCCACTGGGAATGATAACTAAGCAGAGATACTTGCCATGTGTTCAGTGTGTCGGTCTCTGCTGTCTGCTTTGCCTGGAGCTGCTGCTTCCATTATGCGCCTGGGACCCATGATTTTCATCGCAACTCACTCTGTGATTATCTTTTTGAATTGAGACTCAACAGCATTTGGCAAGATTTAACAATGTTACTCAGGGCTGGCAACACAGAAACAAAGTTAAAAATCAGACAACACTAGGTTATAGTTCAACAGATTTATCAGCTACCTGATGAAGGAGCAGTGCTCCGGAAGCTAGTGCTTCCAAATAAACCTGTTGGACTATAACCTAGTGTTGTCAGATTTTTAACTTTGCCCACCTTAGTCCAACACCGGCACCT
>NC_057720.1:22996880-22998097 GCF_004010195.1 Chiloscyllium plagiosum | reverse complement strand
GGGAATGGGGTGGAGTCATGAGCAGGGGTGGTGTTCCCCTCAGGGTTCTGGGGGCCGGGAATGGTGACAGTGGGATCTGTGAGAGGCGTGTCAGCAGAATGCAGGTGAGTGGCGTTGGTGGGGGCGGAAGTGCTGGCAAACACGACAGTAGGATTGGGGAAGTCACTGAGCGTGTGACATCAGTGATGATGTGACGGGCGGAAGTGATGTCACGTGTGATGTACGAGGAATTGTGAGGGGCGGAAGTGGTTGTGGGAGTGGCTATGATGGGGGTGGAAGTGATATCATCAATCAGCGTGGTGTGGCAGCTGCACCAGTCGCATGGCTAATGGAGTCGAAGTAGTTCCAGAGGCCAGGGGAATCTTCTGGAATGTTTGAGGAGCGCTGGTTATGGAGGTGGGTAGATAAAAGTTTGTTGTACTTACAGTTTTTGATGTTTGAGATGGAGTTGAAATACTGTTTGTTGAGAGTATGAATTCTCCTGAGGATGCAGTACAGAGTGGTCCTTTGCAATTCTGAGAGAGTGTGGCCCTCAGCTGAGGCAGGGTTGAGTGTAGAGAGGTTAGGTTCCTTTGCAATTCTGAGAGAGTGTGGCCCTCAGCAGAGGCAGGGCTGACTGTAGAGATCCTTTGCAATTCTGAGAGAGTGTGGCCCTCAGCTGAGGCAGGGCTTCCTTTGCAATTCTGAGAGAGTGTGGCCCTCAGCTGAGGCAGGGCTCCATCCGCCATGACCAGGGCCTCCAAGCCCTCCACTTTTTCCTCTCCCGACGTCCCCAACACGACCCTTCCACCCGACACTCTCTCTCGTCTGGCCGAACTGGTCCTCACCCTTAACAATTTCTCCTTTGAATCCTCCCACTTCCTCCAGACCAAAGGGGTAGCCATGGGCAAACATATGGGCCCCAGCTATGCCTGTCTCTTTGCTGGCTACATAGAACAGTCGCTCGATCTTCCGTAATTACACCGGCACCACTCCCCACCTCTTCCGCCGGTACATTGATGACTGCATTGGCGCCACCTCGTGCTCCCGCGAGGAGGTTGAGCAATTCATCAACTTCACCAACACATTCCACCCTGACCTTAAATTTGTCTGGACCATCTCTGACACCTCCCTCCCCTTCCTGGACCTCTCCATTTCCATTAATGACGACTGACTTGACACTGACATTTTTTACAAACCCACCAACTCCCACAGCTACCTGGATTACACCTCATCCC